>NW_027417479.1:0-13829 GCF_009905375.1 Apium graveolens | reverse complement strand
TGTAGATAAGGAGTTAATATTCTTATTCTTCCTGCAAAAAGAAGCCAGATGGTTAGAACTTCCACAGTTATAACATGCTTTCCTAGGAGCATCAGGAACAGATTTATAGTTATTGCTTTTATTCACACCTTCCTTTCCATTCCTGTTTTTCCTAGGTGATTTTACCTTGTTTGCATTCTTAACATCTTTCAGCTTATGCTTAAGCTGCTTCTTTGTCATTAAGCCTATGTTAACTTCAGCTGTCTTTTCCTGTTTTAGTTTGTCAGAAGCTAATTCCTTTTTAACTTCTGATTTCTCAGTTTCGGATTTTTCAGTTACAAACTTAACAGGTTTTAACTTCGGCTTTTGCTTATCAACAGGCTTAATTTCTTCAGTTCCTTTTTCATTATTTTCTTCATAACCTAAGCCCTCTTTCCAGTTTCCACTGCTCAGCAAATTTTGAGTTGTTTTGCCAGAGTTAGTCCAAGTTCTGATAATCTCTCTCTCCTTTTCTAACTCAGTTTTTAGAGATTCATTCATTTTAGCACTTCATCCCTAACATAAAAAGCATCATCTCTATCCTTCTGAGTTTGATGAAACATGACTAACTCTTTTTCTAAGAAATTATTTCTTTTCTTAAAAGCAAGATTTTCAGAAGTTAATCTTTCACATGTTAAAGTTTGATCTCTATAACTAACAAACATGGTTTTAAGATATCTTCTCAACTCATTAATATCATCAGTATGAAAAGCATAAGTAGTCTGAGGTACCTTTGTTTCAGCAGTTTCAGAACTGCTCTCAGAACTTGATTTTTCAGCATTTGCCATCAATGCATAGTTCTCCTCACTTTCAGAGTCTGAGGTGTCTGTCCAGCTTTTCTGCTTTATGACAAGAGCTTTGCCTTTGTCATTCTTGGTCTTCTTGCACTCAGGAGATATGTGGCCTTTCTCACCACAATTATAATACTTAACATTAGCATAATCTCCTCTGTCAGACTTTCCTCCTTTTCCTTCAGATCTTCTGAAATTCTTCTTATCAGAACTTATGCCTTTCCTGGAAAACTTCTTTCCCTTCCTGAACTTCCTGTATGCAATCTTTGTGATTCCTTTCACCATAAGAGCACACAGCTTCATCATCTCCTCATCAGCATCAGTTTCAGGCAAGCTTTCAGAATCTGAGTCATCATCACTCTCAGAACTTGATGACTCAGTATCAGATTTTATGATAAGAGCTCTACCCTTATCTTTCTTTGAGGAAGGTGGTTTGGGGGATTCCTCTTCAACCTTGAGAGCAACTGTCCTTGACTTTCCTCCTTTTCTCTTGCTTCTTTGTTCCATCTCAAGTTCATGAGTCTTGAGCATTCCATAGATTTCATCAAGAGTTGTTTCATCAAGATTGTAGTTGTCTCTTATTGTTGTTGCCTTCAAATCCCAACATTCAGGAAGAGCTAACAGGAATTTGAGGTTTGTATCTTCAAGATCATACTCCTTATTAACCAATGACAAGTCATTCAAGAGTTTGACAAATCTTTCATACACATCAGTCAATGACTCATTAGTCCTAGAGTCAAAGTGTTCATACTCTTGAGTGAGTATTGTCTTCCTGTTCTTCTTAACTGTTTCAGTTCCTTGACACCTTGTCTCCAGTGCATCCCATATCTCCTTAGCAGTCTTGCAGTTGATTACCCTATTTGACATTACATTATCAATGGCACTATGCAATAAGTGACGTACCTTGGCATCCTTAGCAATAGATGCTATATCTTCAGCAGTGTAATCATTCTTTTCCTTTGGTACGGTCATTGCTGCTTCACCTGGAACTACAACGGCGAGCTTGGTAGGTTTGTGAGGCCCTTCCCTGATTCTATCAAGGTATTCTGGATCTGTTGCTTCCAGAAACATGGTCATCCTTACCTTCCATATGGGATATTCAGATGGTCTCAATATGGGAACTCTGATAGTCTCATATCGACTCTGAATTGATGTCTTTGATGATTCCTCAGTTTTGGTAGGCTTAGTTGGAGTTTCTGTGTCAGACATGATTGTGTTTGGATCTTTAACTGTATGTGTGTTAACAGATTGCTCTGATACCACTTGTTAGGTCACACTTTCACTGTAGAGGGGGTGAATACAGTGTTTATTACAATCAAATCAAACTTCAAGAACTTATGTAACAGAAAACAAACTTTATTTAAACAATAAACTCTGTTACAATCTGGAACTGTTATCTCTCAGTGATGAACAAAATATCACGAGAGCTTCTAGAGTTATATTGAATAATATTCTCGATAATGATAACACATATAGTGTAAACTCTATTCCTGTGTTTATATACTACACAGTTACAAGATATTCGCTAATTGATATGGAATATGATTCTGCTTCCTAAAATATATCAATCAGATATCTTCTATTCCAAGTATTCCATTCTTCACGGAATTCCTTCTTCATGCATATCTCTTCTTATGTTTATCTTGATCTTCTTAACTTTAATCAGCTACTGTCCTTATCTGATCTTCCTTCAGCACTTAAGTTCTGATATCTATCTCCTGATAACATAAGTACTGATATCCCTTAAGTTCTGACTTCCAGTATAAGTACTGATCAGTTAAGTACTGATTTGTTCTGTTCAAATAAGATCTGAAATCTAAACATAAAACATATTAGCCATGACATTATCAAATATATCTAACAAACCACTTAACTAACACTTCAATTTATCAATAATAAAACACTCATGAGATCACAACTTCATTATTACTTCCTTCTATAGCTATTGTTATTACCTTTAGCATGTGACAGTGATGATATTAATCGAATAACACGAAACTGATAAAAGCCAACTTTCATTGTACTAATACCATTCTACCAAGCATCCACAATTAAGATAGAAGTTGAATAGTCATCAATTATGTTGAGTTCCCATATGTCTACAGAAATTGACAACACAACGATTTAAGCACAAGTTATTCCTTTTGATTACATAGGGCAAATAAAACTGTTAGAGTTACCCACTAATCATGCACAACGTACATGAACCTATGCTAGCATGGCAAGTTCTAAATCTCAAGATCCACCGTCGCTTCACAAGAGATTAACACCCTATCTAATATGTTCGCGACGCACATAAGACGAATACGCACAACCAATACTAGATATCATGCAATCATCACACACTAAAGTATTAAACAATTAACTAAAGAATTCCATAATAAATCTGTTGCAACCCCATGATCACGATTAGCCCATAATAGCACTTATCGTCATCATGGGTTCATATGAAATCATGATAAACAAACACAAGAAAATAATAACTAAACTAATTATATTAAAACAGAGTACGTCACAAGAGTAAATAAGTTCAAAGCAAGAAAACTAGCATCCAACGTTACAACGAAACAAGAATCACAAGAATATATGCTTCCTCTTTGTTGCGGTGTGCTAAATCGGTCTTCTTCCTTATCTCCTTCGCTCCTTGCGTAAAAACACAATTTTCTTCAATCCACACTTGTGAAAACGTCTCAAATCTACTTATATAATAGTCCCATAAAACTCAGATTACATAGAAGTGGAAACCAAACAGAAGTAGAAGTCCTAAAATAATTTGTCTTTTTTTCCGACCCTGCGCGGCCGCTCAGCATAGCTGAGCGGGCGCTCAGCTTGCTGCACGGCCGCTCAGCAATGCTGAGCGGGCGCTCAGACCTCTACTGGAAAAATTCTGATTTCGCTCCGTTTATTCGCCATAATCTGCCCGTTTCTTTCCTCTCGCAATGGTGAACACATGCCAAGGCTTATTCTTGATGATTCCTCCCCCGAAATGCAACTAAAACCCTGAAATGCATAAACACTAGAAAAACGCATCAAATACACAAAATACTTGATTTCAAGACACCAATTTAAGCCATTTTAAGACGTTCTAAGTGGTATAAAATGCCACTTATCAGGCATCCCATATCTCCTTTGTAGTCTTGCAGTTAATTACCATGTTTGACATGACATTATCAATGGCACTATGCAGCAAATGTGTTACCTTTGCATTCTTTGCAATAGATGAGATATCTTCAACTATATATTCACTTTTCTCCTTTGGTACAGTCTGTGTTGGCTGATCTGCAACTACAACAGAGAGCTTGGTTGGCTTATGTGGTCCTTCATTAATTCTGTCAAGGTATTCTGTATCTGTAGCTTCCAGAAACATAGACATCCTCACCTTCCATATGGGATACTCAGAAGGTTTCAGTATGGGAACCCTAATAGTCTCATATCGATTATGGATTTGAGCTTTAGAGTTTCTTCAGTTTTGGTGGGCTTGGTTGGAGTTTGTGCTTCTTCAGACATGATTGTTTTTGGATCTTTACTATATGTATGTTAACAGATTGCTCTGATACCACTTGTTAAGTCACACACACTGTAGAAGGGGGTTGAATACAGTGTTTACTACAATCAAATCGAATATAAGAACTCAATTAACAAAACATAGATTTTATTCAACACAATAAACTCTGTTACAAAGAACTGTTCTCTCTTAGTGATGAACAAATTATCACGAGAGCTGTTAGGGTTACAATGAATAATAATCTCGATTAAGATAACACTTATAGTGTAAACCGTATATCTGTGTTTATATACTACACAGTTACAAGATAATCTTCTAATTGATATCGAATATGATTTTGCTTCCTAATATATATCAACTAGTTATCTTTTCTTCCAAGTATTCTATTCTTCATAGAATTCTTTTCCATGCATATCTCTTCTTATGTTTTTCTCGATCTTCTTTCCTTTCAATCAGCCGCCTTCCTTATCTGAATGTCTCCTTAAGTCCTGATATTATCTCCTGATAAATATCTCCTGTTAACTTAAGTTTTGACAACTTAAGTTCTGATATCTTAAGTCCTGACTTCAGTATAAGTACTGATTTCCAGTTAAGTCCTGATTTGTCCTGTTAGGTAAGATCTAAAAACTAAATACAAATCATATTAGACATGACATCACAAATATATCTAACAGTATGAATGTGAAACTAGGGTTGAGTATCAGTCGGTTTGGACGGTTTAGATGGTCCAAACCGAACCAAACCGAAATTAGCGGTTTCCCTAAAGTCCAATCCAAAACCAAACCGTTATGTAAAAAAACCAAACCAAACCAATCCGTTTAAAATGGTTCGTTTCGGTTTGGTTTCGGTTTTAACCATTTTTTCTAATAAAACAGTTATAAATTAAATTAAACCTGAACTTGTAAATAAGAATCGAAAGTTTATATCATATTATAGAATTATATTTTCTATTATAATCATGTTCAAAAAGAATATATAAAAATTATGACTTTGAGAAATTAAAAAAGGTAAGAAGACGAGAAAGATGCGACCAACTCTCATACTTTTATTGAATAAAAATAAAAATAATGAAAATAGAACACATACATAGATATTAATATCTTAGAATAAAATACTAAGATTAGTTCTTTTATATGTTTTAGTTTACACATATGTTACAAATTATAATTTTATTATTAATTACACATTATTATTATATGTATATTAATATTTCATTCTAAATATGCGGTTCGGTTATTTCGGTCGGTTTGGCGGTAAAAACTGAAACCAAACCGAAAAATTTCTGTTTTTAAAATGTCAATCCGAAACCGAACAAAACAGTTAGTAAACCATAAAATTCGGTTTGGTCGGTTTGGATTGGGCGGTTTCGGTCGGTTTGGCTAATTTATGCTCAGCCTTATGTGAAACATTTCTGTGCTCATTTTTCTAACAGTTTCCATATATTGATTCTTATTTAAATCAGTGGAGGTAAGGGTTGGTACCTATGATTTAGATGAGGATGATTCTCCTTGCTCCAAGGCCATGTGTGCATAGTTTCCAACTTCCTCATCTTCATCATTATCTGAATCATCCCAACTCTTTCCCTCTTCAATGTAAGCTTTGCTCTGTTTCTTTTTCAGAAGAGCTTCATACTTTGCTTCCAGTTCAAGATAAGCTTTGTCTTTCTTTTCCTTTTCGGGTTTCCTGCATTCTGTAGCAAAGTGTCCTAGTTCATCACAATTGAAGCACCTTATATTAGATCTTTCAACAGATCCAGTTTTGTAACCACTCTTGCTGTCAGAATTGTACTTCCCTTTCTTTTTCCAACTGTTGTCTTTGTTGAAGGATTGTCCTTTATTCCTGAAGTACCTTGGCTTCTTTACTCTAATATTAGAGAATTTCCTAGCTAGATAGGCTATAAACTGATCTAGCTCATCCAGTTCTTCAAGAGTGTAAAACTCATTCTTTTCCAACTCTAAGATGACTTGCTCCTGTGAATCATTTGTTCTCTACTCACTTAATAAGGCATCTGAAGTTTGGTATCTTAGTTCATTATTGAATGAGTGGCTTTCATTAACAATTAAATCACTTGAGCCATCCACCACATGTCCTTGACCAGAATTCAGCAATTGCCTTTAAATCATCTCTAGTTCATATATTTTAAGAATCCCATACAGAACTTCTAGAGTTATTCTGCTCAAGTCTCTTCCTTCCCTGATTGCTAAGATCTTTTGATCCAAATGGTCAGGGAGATTAAGCAAGAAATTTAGATTCACTTCTTCGGCTTCATAGTATTTGTCATGAAGCTACAAGTCATTTATCAGCTTGTTGAATCTTTCAAACACATCAGTAACGCTTTCCTTAGGCTTAGCCATGAAACCCTCATACTGTGAAATCAGTATCCTTCTTTGATTTGATCTAACCTCCTCAGTTCCTTCACACAGTATCTCAATCTTTTCCCATATCTGCTTGGCAGTGTCACAGTTGATAATATTGTTGTACATCACATTGTCAAGTGACTCAATCAATATCATTTGCAAGCTGCTATCCAGGGAAACTTTCTCCTTTTCAGAATCTGTATACTCAGCAGGATCTTTTAGAGCATAATGAGCTGGTATGATAATGTCTCCATCCGTAGATTCTTCTACCCTTGCCATAGGAATGAAGGGTCCATTCTTGAGAATCTAAACATAGAGTGGATTGGCCATCTTGATAAACAGCATCATTTTCTTTTTCCAAAGAGTGTAGTTAGCTTTGTCAAAGGTAGGGATTTTGATGCTACTAATTTTCTGTGTATTCATTCTTCCAAGATCTTGAATCTGTTTTCTTTGAGATTTGCACTGATACCACTTGTTAGGTAATGAATCACACACAGAGGGGGGTGAATGTGTTTTTCTGATTTTAGGCTTTTCTTGAAAGATAATGGTTGAACAAAGTAAATTAAATCTTGTTTAGAAAAGTGTTAATGCAGAAATTAAATTTGCACAAAATAAATAACACAGATCTTCAAAAATCACTTAATTTTTGTATTAAAAATTAAGATGCTTTGCTACCTAAGCTCTTCGAAGTTAAAGAGCTCAGCTTCTTCTCGATAGTGTTACAAGAATTTTGATCTAAATTTTTACTTCTAACTAGAGGATCAGTGTTAACTTTATAGCTCAGTTAACTGCTGGTTTACACAGTAGATAATAAACATGCTATTAGCTTTTCTAAACTGTCACTTGTCATTTTTATTTATAGAAAAGCAAATCTTCCATTTCTGGCTTAGCATATCTTTAGTATCACGTGTTTACTTTAATCTTCCTCTGTTAGTTAATCTTTTCCATTGATCTTGCACACACTTCAAGCTGCTTTTTGTAGACTTGTCAATTCAGCTGTTGGATTGTTTGTTGATTGTTTATCTTGGATATTAAACTGATCAGCAATTATGTACTTTGAGATTGTCTTCGAGATCTCCAGTTTGATTCATTTGAACACTTGATATCTCGATAAGTACAAAGGCTTATCGAGATCTCTAGTACTCCATAATGAGTTTGGCTTGTAGGGGTATTCAGCTCATCGAGATCTCTAGTCTTCATAACTTCACTTGACTTGTAGATATCTCTGAGTTCTCGAATGGATATAGACTTGTCGATAACTCTGAGTTCTCTAGTGAAAGAATGAATTGTCAATATCTTTTTGAAATCTCGAGTAGCTTTCCTGACTTCTCTACTCCCGGTGGATATTGCTTATCCGTTGAGTAGATATTGCTCATCCGTCGAGTAGATATATAGCTTATCCGTCGAGTAGATATTGCCCATCCGTCAAGTAGATGTTATTCATCCATCGAGTGGATATATAACTCATCCTTCGAGTAGATATTGCTTATCCGTCGGTAATTTCTGGAGTTTGAAAGACTTCTCGATAAGTTATTCTGGAGTTCTCGAATGACTTCTCTATAACATTAAATCTGTGACTTGTAAAGATCTTGACTTAGAACATTTTTCTCCAAACAGATTTATTCAACTCCAAGCTTCTTCAAAATTCTTCTGAGGCATGATCTTCTTGATCTTCTTCCAGATAGAATCCTTAGGCTTGATACTGTTTTAGGAAAAAGACTTCAGTCTGCTCTTTTGTATTTTTATAAACTTTAAGTGTTACAAGTACAGAATACAAATTTAGATAACAATACAACTTACTTAGGGTTGGCCCCAAGCTTAACTGATTACTGAAAATAACTATTCATTAATCTTCCACTCAGATCATAGATGCTAATGACATTGTTAGCTCCAGTAATCTTTTACATCATCTATTATATATTACACAAGGATTAGGTGCAAATGGCATATTGTGCAGATAAATTATGGGCAAGCATAACAGGCAATTGTGATGTGGATATATTGGGAAATGAGTGAGGTGTAGACATAGATTTTCAATTGGGAAATGCTAATAACATTGTTAGCTTCAGTAATCTTTTACATCATCTATTATATATTACACAAGGATTAGGTGCAAATGGCATATTGTGCAGATAAATTATGGGCAAGCATAACAGGCAATTGTGATGTGGATATATTGGGAAATGAGTGAGGTGTAGACATAGATGCAGACATAGCAGATTTTCAATTAACAGACAAATGATTAACATTACCACACTTAACACAAATTTTTCTAGGAGCATATTTGTTAGATGTGTAGTTGTTATATTTGTTAACACCTACTTTTCCATTTCTATTATTTTTCCTTTTTGAGTCTGCTTTAACCTCAATTTTCTCCAATATGTCATTCAATTGCTTGATTAACAGATGTCCTACATTAGCTCTCTTGTTTCTCCTGACTTGACTTGTTTCTCCTGTAACAAACTTCTTGAAAACTGATCCATATTTCTCATTTAACTTAGCTAGCTTGGCTTTGCTAACTGGCTTTCTTTCACTCGACGGATGTGATTCATGTTAGTCCCTTAACAGTATAACAAGAATTACAGAAGGGGGTTGAATGGAATTCTTGAAACTTTTTCTTGAAATAAAATTGTTCTAACTCAAATATATATATATAAGTGAATTGATTAGCACAATGCGGAATAAAAACTTAAATGAATCAAATCACAAGTAATTAAAAATAAGAGCCTTTAAAAACTTTCTGGTGGATTTGAATGATTCCACCAGAGATATATATTATATATCGAGAGAATCCTGTGTGCAAAATGCTCACAGCTGCTTACAACAATTGAACAACTAAGACTACAGAGAAATGCTAAGAATTCTGCTTACAAATTTTTCTCTGCTATTTTGCTTAGCTCGATAATTCTTAGTTGCTACTTCTTGGTTTATATATCACCAAGATTACAAAGTAATAAAACAAGATAATAAAACAAAAACTATTTAGTCTATTACAATGCTACTTCATTACTCTATTACAGCATCTTTGAATATCTTCATAATAGCATGGAAATGGCAATGCTTCTTTGTTCTCGAAAACCCAGTTGAATAGGCTACCACATTCCATTTGCATCCACTCGACGCATGTGACTGTGTTGTCACTGTCAACAGATATTTGAATTCTTTATCCGTTGGGTTCATGATCATCCGTCGGGTTGTCTAGTTGATCATCCGTCGACTTCATTGTAGTTTATCCGCCGGATAGCAATCAGGTACTTGACTTCATTTCATTTATGCAGAATTACAAGACATCATCTATGTACAATTAATCAACCTATTCTGCATATCTATTTAAAGTCAACATGACTTGAATACTACTTATAGAATCTATAAAATGGTGTATGCAGAAATGTGCTACAGACTTATTGTTACATAAGCTACTCACTCGATGGATAATAAGTCATCATCCGTCGGGACTATAATGAGTCATCTGTCGGGACTATAAATCTTATCCGTCGAGTGCTACATATTTTCACTAAGTAAAATCTACCAAGGTGTTTTGTTCATGAAATCATCAAGTACACAACATATACACAATAATCTCCCCCAATTTATGTCTACTGGAATTGTAGCCATAAATTAAGAGATACTTGATGATAACAAAACACCCTAAAAATATAACTTTAAAAGAAAGTAGATATTACTGAAAAGTGCTTCAATTAACAAAAATTGTACAAAGTTTTGCTCACAGTCATTTTCAAGATGCTCCTCTAGCCTGAGCAGATTTATCTAGTTTCTTGAAGGTCTGGATCTTTTTCCAAGATTTCTGTTATTTTCTTCAATCTGATTCTGGAGCTGCCTGTGGAATTCCAGTTCATCAGATTCTAAGAGATTTAGCTTTCCTTGCATTTCCAAAAGAGTCTCATTGCTGAAGATGCTCAATTGGTCTTCTAATATGAAGAATCTTCTCACACCTTTGTCATCCATGAACTCCATCAGCCAGTAGGGCCTTAGATGCACTCTTCTCCATGTGTAAGGGATGATTAGAGTCTTTGGGAGTGCATCTTTAGCTCTAACACTCCTTAGTTCTTCAATCTTCTTCAATACCAATCTTCTTGCAGTAATGTTGAACCCAAAGTTCTTCTTGAAGGATGAATACACTTTAATCAGTACAGCTTGGCTTTCTTGAAGGATCCTGTGAAGTGGCCACTGAATCTCCTTTCCTCCTTCGTACTTGAACACTAACCTTTCACGTAGGTTTCTGTATGCATCAATACCTCTCACTTCATCTAGTTCATCTATATAGAGGTTTAGATCAGAAAATTCTTTGATGTCACACAAGTACATGTAATCTCCCCTATTGACTTTGGATTGAGCTTTGACTACTAATTTGGATTTGAGAGGTGACAACTTCACTTTCTTGACTGCCCTTGACTTTGTTCTTCTTGGCTTGCTAAGGATTGGTAGATTGAAGTCATGAATTGGTATGTTCTCCCATTCTATTGCCTCATCCTTGGGCACAACAGGTTCACCATGTATATTTATGTAGGGATCCACCACCCTAATATCTTCAAATACCACAGAGGGCTTTGATGCTTGAGTTGTAGATGGTATGGATTCCTTAGGAAATTGATCTTCCAATTCCTTGTCAACAATATTGTTATTCCTAGTGGACTAACAATGAGATTTACAACAGGGGGGTTGAATGTAAATCTCAAAACTTTTTCAAGTTTTGAGCAGTTTTAAAGGCTTTGTGTTCAAGATAAACAAGTGTGTGAATTGCTTTAAGCTAATACAGACAGATATATATTCAAGCACTAATGTAAAGAACACAACAGACCTTAAAAACTTTTCTGGTGGATTGTTGTTCCACCAGAGTTGGTATTTCAGAAAATCTGTGATTCTTGATGTTGATCACAGCTGCGTCCTAGTACAAACTAGATAATTTTTCTCTCAAGATTTTTCTAAACAGCACTGGAAAAAAAATTCTTATCTAATTACTAGCTGCTACTTGGTTTATATATCACCAAGTGTACAAGTGAAGACAAAGATAAAAATACAATAATAAAATAAGTTCTCCACTTGTTTCTTCTCCATATCACTCAAGTACTTTGTTGACTATTGCCTCTTTGTACTAGAGTAGAACGGCTGCTTTTTCTGATGTTCCTGAAATTAGGCTTCCACATTTCAGTTATCTCTGTCAACCCATGTGCCTCTGTCTGCTGTTACAACTACCACTTATCAACTGCTATTTAACAGAACATCCGTTGAAGCCTTCATCCGTTGATGGCTTTATCCGTTGATGTGTTAGCAGTTGAAGCTCTATCCGTTGAAGCTTTAGAGACATCTGTTGAAGCTTTGTTTCTCATCCGTTGAAGGTCTTTCAGATATCCGTTGATACCACTTCATTTATACAAAATTACAAGGCATGAAATATTTACAATTGGCCTTCCTATTTGCATATCTTCTAGTAGTCAACATGACTTATATTTTCTCTCAACTTCTAAGAATTATATCTTAAATACAGAGACTGAAATGTGCTACAATACTAGACTTATTTCTAAGTAAATCTGCACCATCAACGGATAGCCAAAGTGGTCTTATCCGTTGAGGCTGCAGACACTAAACTTCTACTTAAGTGTTTTGTTAAACATATCATCAAACTAATGCACATATGTTCCTAACAATCTCCCCCTATTTATGTCTATAAGAATTGTAGACATAAATTCAGGGTTAACTTGATGATAACAAAACACTTAACAAATATATGAATTGAAACTAAGTAGAAATTTAAAAGTGCTGCAAAAGTGTATGTACTAGGAGGTAATTTGAAGATTTACAAAATTTCCAAGGGTGCTCCTTTAGTCTGAGCAAATCATCCTTTTTTTCTTTGTTCCCTTGTTTTCTTTCCTAGCCCTTTGTCATTTTCCTCAATTTGGAGTTGGAGTTGTCTGTAGAATTCAGCTTCATCTTCATCACTGATATCCAACTTAGATTGCATTTCCTTGAGAGTTTCATTGCTGGCAATCTTGAGTTGGTCTTCAAGTCTGAAAAATCTTCTGACTCCTTTATCATCTCTAAATTCCATCAACCAATGAGGTGATTTGTGGATTGTAATTCCCCTTTCTTGAATGAGTAAAGTTCTGGGCAAAGCATTGGGCTCCCTCCAAGTTTTCCTTATGTTGGCAATCTTGTTGAGAATTTCAGTCTTGGCAGTCCTGGTAAAGCCAGAATCCTTTTGTATGGCTGAAAAGACTCTGATCAAGGTAGAGTAGCCTTCATTCAGAATCCTGTAGAGAGGCCATGTTCTTTCCCCAGCTCCTTTGTATCTGAACACCAATCTCTCTGGTAGCTGTCTGTAGGCAGCTATTCCCCTTACATCCTCCAGCTCATCTAGATAGAGTTCAATGTCTGAAATTTCTTTTATGTCACAGATGTGAACATAATCATCTTTAGAAATGGGTGGCTTAGGCTTAGGTTTTTGTTTTTGAGTGAATTTCTTAGAGGTTAGGGGAGGTGTAGATTTGGATTTTCTTTTCTGTTTCTTTGGTAGTGGAAGAGTGGTAAAAAAGGTAGGCAATTTGATGGTGTCCCAATCAATAGGTTCCTCTTTTGGGATGATTAGTTCACCATGGATGTTTATAGTGGGATCAGCAACACAAGGTTCAGGTATGGAAGGTAGTGGTTTAGATATTGGTTTAGTTTCTTCAGTGTTATCTTCACTCCTTCTATGTGCCTTGGCCTTTCTTCTGTTTCCCTTCTGCCATTCCTCTCTTTCCTCCATACTCTCACCAAATATACTCCCAAAAACCTCATCTAGGTTTGCAATCTTGTCTTCACCCCTGACTTCAATTCCTTTTTCTCCTTCAACTTGACTTGACTTTAGCTGTTGTTCAAGCTTTGCTTGTGCTCTTTTGTCAGCCTTGAGTTTTTCAGCTTCTTTCTTCAACCTTTTGGTTTCTTCCCTCTTGGCCTTTGGAAATTTGGGATGTCCTTGCATCACACAGATACTCTTTCCCTCTCTAAAGATAATGGTCATTTTCATTCTTTCAACTATGTCCTTGGTCTCCTTGTGCTTTTTGATGTTAGCACCCAAAACTTTGTCTTCATCAGGCTTTGGAAGAGGAAAGTCCACTTCTTTCATCTGAGCAAAGTCTAGGGGGTTCTTTGTGGAGTCCT
>NW_027417478.1:0-17381 GCF_009905375.1 Apium graveolens | reverse complement strand
GAATCAGCCATGAGAGCAAGGTTGACATACTCCACATCTTCATCCTCTTCATCTCCATTAGCTGCCCAGTCCCTTTCTTGAGTAATGAAAGCCCTCTCCTTTTGCTTGAGTAGATCAAAATATTTCTTTTTGTAATCTACTTGTTCAAATTTCTTCTTTTCAGAAGTTGGCTTTCTGCACTCACTTGCAAAGTGTCCACTTATACCACAATTGAAACACTTGAACTTGGATTTGTCCACAGTGTTTTTGTGAGGTTTAGTGGCTCTAGTGTTTTTCTTGAATTTCATCTTTGCAAATCTTCTGGACAGAAATGCAAGATGCTCATCAATACCATCTGAGTCATCTTGGCTGGAGTTGTCTTCATTTTCAGCAACTTGCTCTTTCCCCTTGCTTGATTCCTGATTTCTTATACCATCTTTGGAGTTTGATGTAGATCTTGCAGTTTCTTGTCTGCATTTCCTCTCATCTTCAGCTACCAATGCAACTGAATTTCCTTTCTTTCTCCCCTTCTCCAATATCTCATCCTGTTCCAGCTCTAGTTCATAAGTCTTCAAGATTCCATACAATCTTTCAAGAGTGAAGTCCTTATAATCTTGAGAGTTTCTTAAGGAGACAGTCATGGGTTTCCATTCCTTTGGCAAGGATCTTAAAAATTTAAGATTTGAATCCTTCACCTGGTACACTCTTCCATACAACTTCAGTCCATTCAACAGCTTTTGGAACCTATTGAATGTTTCATTTAAAGATTCATTTTCTTCAAAATGAAAGTATTCATATTGTTGAATGAGAAGCTGCATTTTGTTTTCTTTCACTTGTTCTGTACCTTCACACAGTAGTTGAACTGTGTCCCAAACCTCTTTGGCAGTTGTGCAATTTATCACATTATCAAACATATCCATGTTAAGACCATTAAACAAAATGTTCATAGCCTTCTTATCCTTGTGGACTTCTTCTGTGTCTTCCATTGTCCATTCTGCTCTAGGTTTTGGAATGGATTGACCAACAGCAACTGTGGCTGTAGCAACTGTTGCTACTTTGTGGGGAATGTGAGGACCATTCTCAATGCAGTTTACATAACCTTCATCTTGGGAGAGTAGATGAAGGTGCATTTTCACCTTCCAATGGTGATAACTGTCTTTGTCAAGAACTGGGATCTTTACTCCAATATCCTTCTTACTCATCTTTGTTAGATTCCAAGATCTTTAAACTCTTTGTATGTCAAGAGCCTGCTCTGATACCAATTGTTATTCCTAGTGGACTAACAATGAGATTTACAGAAGGGGGGTTGAATGTAAATCTCAAAACTTTTTCAAGTTTTGAGCAGTTTATGAAAGTTGTGTGTTCAAGAAGAACAAGTGTGTGAATTGCTTTAAGCTAATACAGACAGATATATATTCAAGCACAAATGTAAAGAACACAACAGACCTTAAAAACTTTTCTGGTGGATTTGTTGTTCCACCAGAGATGGTATTTTAGAAAATCTGTGATTAAACAATGTTGATCACAGCTGCATCCTAGTACAAACTAGATGAATTTTCTCTCAATATTTTTCTAAACAGCTCTGGAAAATCTCTCTACTAATTACTAGCTTCTACTTGGTTTATATATTACCAAGTGTACAAGTGAAGAACAATATAAAATACGGTAATAAAATAAGATCTTCACTTGCTTCTTTTCCTGTTCACTCCAGTACTTTGTTGACTATTGCATCTTTGTACTAAAGAAGAACGGCTGCTTTTTCTGTTGTTCCTGAAATTCGGCTACCACATCTCAGTTGTCTCTATCAACCCATGTGCCTCTGTTTGAAGGTACAACTACCCCTTATCAACGGCTAATCATCAGAACATCCGTTGAAGCTTTCATCCGTTGATGTACTCATCCGTTGAAGGATGTTATCCGTTGAAGACTTTATCCGTTGAAGCTTTAGAGACATCCGTTGAAGCTTAGCTTCTCATCCGTTGAAGGTCTTTAAGTCATCCGTTGATACCACTTCACTTATACAAAATTACAAGGCATGAAGTATTTACAATTGGCCTTCCTATCTGCATATCATCTAGTAGTCAACATGACTCATAGTTTCTCTCAACTTCCAAGAATTACATTTTAAATACAGAGACTGAAACATGCTACAACACTAGACTTATTTCTAAGTAAAGCTACACCATCAACGGATAGCCAAAGTGGTCTTATCCGTTGAGGCTACAGACACTAAATTTCTACTTAAGTATTTTGTTAAACATATCATCAAACTAATGCACATACACTCCTAACACTCTTGCAGAACCAGGACGATGTTCCAGGGCCAAAATGGACATAATCATGAGAACTGAATGAGTCAGGAAAGTTATAGTGATGAGTATGTCATCGTTTACACAAACGGTCGAACAGTTCAAGGACATCGCGTCATACTGTCTACCAGTAAAGTCGATATACTTATTCGAGCGAAGGTTCAAGGAGCATTCTCTACCTATCGTATGCTATATCCGACCGCCGGAACTATCACCAAGTCAAGCTCCGCGTCTGTCTGTCTATATGGTGCGTGCTACTGGACCATCAATCTCATTTGTGGGGGATTGTTGGACAAACTTAGTATTTTAGACTAAGTTGTCAATCATTTTGAGACTCTATATGAGTGAGACACATTATGTGTTAGTGGTGTGTATTTATTGGAACGTATTCTTCTCTTCGAGGGGATTCCAACGCATATTAACACGCTCAAAATGAGTAAAAGGTGAATGAGAACTGATGTTCCAAAGTTTTACCTTTTAATATGAAAAGTGGTTTTGTACCATATCGAGAGTAGCACAAACCTATTCCTTAGTTTTTCTTATAAATACCATGTACCACATCGAAAAGAAAAACAAGTCCTTTCAAGCCTCTCTTTATAAATAGAGTCTTAGGGCACCAGTTTTATTAAGTCGAGGAAATAAGAGTCATCTCTTTCATTCTCGGTCTCTTTAGTCTTAAATTTTTCCAATATTCCGGTGATAGTTCTCGGGCTCAGTTCAAGTTCGCTGAGAGTATATTCGATCTATCGATTATACTAGTATCTCGTTTTATTCTGGGAAGCAGGTCGCTAAACACGGATGGTGCGGGGCGAAACTGCTTTAAGGAGACAGTTTTCTGGACTCGAGATTAAATCCAATCTCTGTTTGTTTTCTCAAACCCTTCTCCTAATTTAATTGTTAATTCTCATATGCTTATGTGATTTAAGAATTAACAATGTTTTGTGAAGTAGTTATATATTCAATATATATATATATAACAATGTCTTTATCGTACAAGATTGCTAACACTTATATGTTAAATTATGATAGTACATGTGCTAAAAAAATACTTATACATATATGGTTAAGTATATATCAAGATATGTCAGTGGGGAAATTAATCTTACATCTCCAAAGTTTGAGGTCTCTGTATTAGTCACTGTGGTTGCAGACATGGATGGAGTTGCACTATCAGAATCAAATGCATCAATTGCATAGAAAATAGTACTATTTAGAAGGATATTATCATCATTAAGCTCAATTCTTAGTGTAATTTCCTTCCCTGCAAAAGCAATTATTTGCGGAAGATATGTTCCTGGATCCTGCAGAATTAAATTAGTACATACAAATTAGGTTTAAAATGTAAAACAAAAAATATTGATAACAAATAACATGTATACATATATGTGAAAAAACCCCAATAATCTCATATCCCTCTGCAATTAGCTTAGTTGATGTCTTCCCCACCAAACGCTTAGCAGCACGATCAAAAAGAACAAAATTAAAAGCTTCCGTACAATCTTCTGCAAGAATGACTATCTTATACATACATGCATTCATAAATTCAAAAATTATGGAATTAACTTAATAAATATTAAGCATTAACCTGTTTTATTTTAAAAAAATTATTATAAATTGGTACAACCTTTTTTGAGGAACAGGGTAGTTTTTGCTACACTTTGAGCATCTGTATTTTCCTTCCAGCTTTGTAACTTCCTCGAAACAATCATTTTTGCTGCAGCTGAGATACCACCAACCATCACTGTCCTCCACATTCTTCACTTTCACTTTGCACAGAAAATTCATCTGCACAAATGGAATTTAATACTACACACAAATTTTATAATTGATAATTATGTTCATATACATGAAATTTCAAATTTTAATGTAGGAAAATATTGTAGGCATGCTTTATAAGTTAAAAAAAAACTATTGGCACAAAAGGATTAAAAAGAAACCTTAAGATAATTTGTTGCAGACTTCTCACTCAGTTCCTTAAGCGTGACCATCTCAACCAAATATGCGTTGGAGATTTGAGATTGAGTCGATGATGATATTTTATTATCTGACAGAACATAACCTTATTCACGTAGCCTTAAAATTAATTATATTAAATGTTATATCTCCACAAGTATACAAAATAATAAAGTAAACTTATTTATTTTCGATCATAAAAGAAATCTAACCTCTGCCTCATCTCATGCACATCATCAAAACCTAGATTTAGATATATCTTTGAAACTGGCACAGTGCTAACTTGAACAGAAGCTGAAATCAAATACATGTTACAGATGAGATATGCGTTAAATTACAACATTCTATAAGTGTCTAATATAATAGGACTTGCTGTGAAATATCTTGAGTTTAGTGGTTGTCAAAATAACAATGATCGGTTCTTCTTTTGAAATCTCATTATACTGTGCTTCCATTGCAACAACAAGATTACCCCATACAGTAACCTTGGATGAGTTCCTGAACATATTATATTAAAAAGTTAAATTTAAAAATATTGAAAAAAAATTGAGGCTAAAACGATAATAATTATACTAAAACATCTGGCAAAAAAATTGTACCTCCCATCAGATATCCTAAAATGGAGAATGTCCCGCTCTCTAAACTTTGTGTCAATCTTGGAAAGATTCTCATAACCCTCTACGACTCCCATGACATCTCGAAAATAAAAATAAAAGATATGTTGGTCACATTAGTAAGAAAGAACAATAATGAGAACTATATGATTAGAGTGCCTTATGTTTCAAAAACCTGTTGCATATTCTGGAAATTCTGCATCACCATTTGCTTGTGCGACAACAAACAAATCACTCAAATCCACAAATTCAAACTTGTAATTAGAAATCATGATATCATCATCAACTGGATCAACCGTTGTCAAATGTGAGAAATTAATTATAAACCTAGACGACACCGGTTTCAGAGTTCCCAACGCTTGCTTGGTGTAAAAATTGGAAAGTATGTATGCACCACCTTCCACTATTTTATGAGCGTGATTTTTCCAGTGATCAGGATAAATGTAAGCATGGATATGAGAATCCTATAATAACAAAAACACATAAATAAACCTAAACTCTTAAAAAAATGTAAATAAACATTGAGATAAACTGACAGTTAAGGATATTGTTATTATGACAATATAACATGGTGATTAAGGATATTTACATTATCATCCAGCAAAATAAGATTGTATCCCTTAATAGCATCACTTGAACTGGCAGAGTTCGGAATGGAATGCCACATTTTTGTAACCCTTATTTTTATTTTCCATGTGGTTCTAGACAAATTGAGAGAAGATATCTGATCAAACATTGTTGGTATGAATCTGCAATCAATAAATGAAACAGTTAAGGTAAATGTTACAACAATGGGCAATAATATTAAATATATATCATACGGGGGAAACTAACTGTTACTATGTACCAAAAGAAGTGGAGAAGTGGAGGATTACGTGGTTTCAGTAACATTAAATTGTTATAATTAAATGATGTATAACTGTATTGTTAGATGAGTATGGACTACATCGTGGTTAAAAAGATAATTAGTGGGAATGTTTAGTTGTCATGCTTAGTAATCATGCTTAGTATTTAGTAATATAAATAACTGGTCTGATTTAACTGATATGATTTATTCAATCAATAATTAAGCATATGTATTATTGATCTTGAAAGGCATATGTCATAGCTTATTTGTTTATTCGAGGATTTAACTCAACTCAAATAAGGATGTAACAAGTAAATAGTGGTCCTATCGTCAGAGAGATCTCTCAGAGTAACATATGTCAAAGGATTAAGTAACATTGTTCTTCTACATACTTGATGACTTAATTCACTGGAAGAAGCTCAAGAAATTGATCAAGCCTCAGTGATATAAATCAAGATTTTGGATTTAATCAAGTGACAGAGATCTCGTCAGGGTATCAATTAATTACAAGGATTTAGTCTGAAGAAAATCAAGAGTATCAAGGTCAAGGCATGAAGAAACGTCACGGAAGTTAGTCACTCATGAACCAGACAGTACATCGAGTGTCAGCATTGAGGTGGTGGAATTGATCCATAATTGACAGTGACTTTTAGAGGATTTTCAGAAGAAGGGTTGTTGTTCAAGAGTAGTATTAATTCGCTATTAATTAATTAAGTCGTATAATTTAATTAAGAAAATAAATTAAATCTGCAAAGATTAATTTATTGATTAATTGAATTAATTGATTAATTAATTCTGAATTAATATTATGTATTTTCAGAATTGATTTTGAATTAATATTCTACATTAATTCAGCAAGTCTATCTTTTGTATTAGCAAGATAATCGGTATGACAATCAATAGTCATACCGAAAGTCATGCCAGTTCATTTGATTGTCTTGCCAGTTCAAATGGATTGTCTTGCCGAAAGTCTTTCCAGTTCACATAAATTGTCTTGCCGAAAGTCTTTCTGGATCAATTGTAGTGTTTTTTTTACTTAACAACAGCAGTTGATTTCACACGAAAGCATTGAATACAACCAACTACTCAAGAACACAGAAAGAAAAACAGAAAGTAGTGAACTTATTATTCTCAACTGCAATATCTCAGGACATTCATTTCTAATATTTATTGTTAAATCTTAACCACTAGAAATCATTTTCTTGTTCTTGTGTAACTATCTAGCGGATCGAAATCCCTAGAACTTAATCTCAAATCGCTTTTAGCATTTGATCTTTTTATTGCAAAAATAGAAAAAGTTCATGTCGAATTTATTCTAGATTTGTGATAATTGATTTGAGTTTAATCCCTTGTAAACGATACCGTTGTTGTAACACCTTTTAAGTTTAATAATAATTTTATTTAACTTGAATTTTGTTTCACTTTTTTATTCCGTATTTTATTCGATTAAACGGTATTGTTTGTATTCAACCCCCCTTCTACAAACATATTGAGACCTAACAATTGGTATCAGAGACTTCTGATTAACGAACAAATCAAGATCCTAGACTTTTATGATTCTTTCACTCCTTGAATTTTTATTTACTCAAAAATTCATAATTACTACACAAAAAGTTGGAACCGTTAAAATTCCACTATTCGATAAAGAAAATTATGTTATGTGGAAGAAGAAAATGCTATTGTTTTTACAAGTTACAAATTCCAAATATCTGGAAGTGTTAAAGAAGGGTCCTAAAATTCTGATGGTTATTGAACCAGAGGTAATAGAAAATGATGTGGTGATTACCAAAGCAAGAACTTATGTGAAAGATCCTGAGGATTTTTCTCCTGATGAAAAAGAAGAAGCCTCCCTGGATGCTAGCCTTCAATTAATTTTAGTAGATTCCCTTGATCCCTTGATGAATAGACATGTGATGAGCTGTAAAGATTCCAAACACATCTGGGAAACTATTGAGGTTATTAATGAAGGCACAGAGGAAGTTAGGGAGAACAAGTTAGAAATCCTAACCTCTGAGTATGAATACTTTAAATCCAATCCAGGAGAAGGAATCACTGAAGTGTTTGAAAGGTACAATGAATTGATCAACAACCTGAACATTAATGGTAAATACTATTCCATCAGGGAGGTCAACAAAAAGTTCCTTTTAACACTGCCAACTCATCTCGAACATAGAATCACTGCCATAAGAGAAGCAAGAGATCTGAGTGAGATTTCTTTGGAAAGGCTCTATGGTGTGTTAAAGACTTATGAGTTGGAGCAGATTCGGCAGAAGAAAGTTTACGGGAAAGGAAGAGTGGTCAGCACGTCTACTGCTCTAGTAGCTGATGAACAACAACAACCACAATATCAACAACAATCTCAACAGTCAGAAAGAATGGTACAGTCTTCCAAGGTTGAAGAAAATGTGATAGTAGCAGAATTTGATCCTCCTACTACAAATCAATCAGGAGATGATTTTTATTCCTTGGAAGAACTGGAGCAATTGGAGGATAAGTCAATGGCCCTAATTGTCAAGAGATTCTCCAATGTCAGATTCAAGAGGAATCCCAAGTTCAAGTACAAGTCCAACTACAACAGGTTCCAGAAAGGTGGATCTTCATCCTCTAACACCAGCAGTGGTGGGTACAAAACAAGGATGGTTGATCGAAGCATCATTCGATGCTTCAACTGCAATGAGTTGGGACACTTTGCCACAGAATGCAGGAAGCCAAAACAAGTTAGGAAGAACTCTTACGATTCTAATCAGAAGAGTAAATCTGAAAGGGCTTACCTGGTAAAGGGAAGAAGCTGGGATGATACTGACAGTGAAGATGAAGAAGTTGGGAATCTTGCTCTCATGGCTAGTGATGCAAACACCTCATCGTCAAGAAAAGAGGTAAAATTTACTGATGCTGAATTAGTTTATCATATAGGAGGTTCCTTAGATTGTGCTCGTCGTGATAATGAAATGTTAAATCAACAAATCAAAGACCTTGAGAAAGAGGTCAATGAATTAAGACTTGTGCACATTAATCAAGATAAATTAAAATAACAAGTATCTTTTCTAGAGAATAGAGTTGACTGTTATAGACAACTCGAAACTATTCTCAAAGACAAGATCACCGGTCTTGAGGCTAAGGTTAAAGATTACTTTAATTCTTGTTCGAAGTCCAAAGAGTTTTACAATAAGCAAGCTGTTAATCAAACATCTGGAATAGGTTATGATTACAATGTTGCTATTGGAAAATTAGGCATAAACTCCCCTCCTCATGTTTGTGCTAAGGGCAGGGAAGTACCACATGTGCTTAAGGGTGTTGATGAACCCCTCTATAAAGAATCAATTGCTGAACCATTTGATGAGACCTCATTTATTATTCAAGAAGAAATCTGTGCTGAAGATCATGCTAATGAGAAAGTTGTTTCCAAGTCAAGTGTGTCAAAGGTTCCAGTCAAAGTTGTGAAAGCAACTGAGACTAACTCAGACACACATGAGTTGGATAACACAAATGCCATGTCTACCATGCATAAGTTGCCTATTGTTAATCCCTCTCATAAAGCATATGGTGTTCCCGATTGTATGTTTTGTGCTTTTAATTTGATGTATGCTTATTTTAATGGTAAACATGTTTCTAATGATAAGACTACTCCTCGTCAGCATGTGAATAATAGGAAGCATGATAGGTCTAAGACTGCTAGTCCTCCTAAAGCTAGAAAGGAGACATTTGTGCCTAAGCCTAAACAGAAATTTGTCAAGGCTGTTCACAAGGTCAAATGTCCAGTCACTGAGAAAGTTGAGAACATTAAAATTAAGAATGTTGTTTTGCCTGATAAAGGCCAATTTTACAAGTATGCCGGACCCAGCCAAGCTTGGGTTCCGAAGAAGGTCTAATCCATTTGTATTGCAGGGCATTAAATAGGTACAACCGGTAGTGTGGATTATTGACAGCGGATCGTCAAGACATATGACCGGAGATAGAGCGCTGCTATCAAATGTGGTTGAGAAAGCTGGCCCAGTGGTTACCTTTGGAGATAACAGCAAAGGTTTAGCTGAGGGATATGGCCGTTTGCTAGCTGGAAATGTTATCATTGAAAATGTGTATGTTGTGCAAGGACTTGAACACAATCTGCTTAACATTGGTCAGTTCTATGACAAAGGACTACAATGTTTTATTCGACAAGCTGAAGTGTCAGATTATGCACAAGAAAAATGAAAAACCCTCCTTGATGGGAATCCAGAAAGGAAATCTGTTCGTAGCTGACATGAACTCTGGAAGCAATCCTGAAGTCAATTGTTTCTATGCAAAGGCATCGTCAGATGAGAGTTGGCTATGACACAAGAGACTTTCTCATCTCAATTTCAAAACAATGAATTCTCTTGTCAAAAGAGAATTGGCCAGAGGTCTGCCTCAGCTGGAATTCTCCTCGGAAGGACTATGTGAGGCTTGCCATAAAGGAAAGTCAAAGAAAGCAAGTCACAGAGGCACTGACACATCCTCCATAACTGGTGTTCTGCAATTATTGCACATGGATTTATTTGGACCAGTTAATGTTCTTTCGATGTCAAAGAAGTGTTACTGTCTTGTGATAGTTGATGACTATTCCAAGTATACGTGGGTTTTATTCCTTCACTCTAAGGATGAAACACCACAAGTTGTGATTGATCATATCAAGTTGATTGAGTTAGATTCTAATATCCCTGTTAGAGCAATAAGGTCAGATAATGGAACAGAATTCAAGAATTCACTTCTCAATTGATTCTGTACAGACAAAGGGATTACCAGACAATTTTCAGCTCCTAGAACCCCTTAGCAAAATGGAGTGGTAGAAAGGAAGAATCGTACATTGATTGAAGCTGCAAGAACGATGTTAAGTGAATCAGGTCTTCCAATGTACTTTTGGGCTGAAGCTGTCAATACTGCATGTTATACTCAGAATCGAGCTCTAATCAACAAAGACTTCATGAAAACTCCTTATGAGATTTTGAATGAATAGAAACCTTCTATCAAATACTTTCATGTATTTGGTGCCAGATGCTTCGTGCTCAAGGATGGAGATGATCGTCGTGGTAAATTCGAGGCAAAGGCATATGAGGGTATTTTTGTTGGATATGGAAGAAGATCATACAGGGTGTATATCATTGATCAACACAAAGTAACTGAAAGTGTCAATGTTACATTTGATGACACAAAACTCCCTAGTATCCAAACTGAAGATCCTTCTGAGAAACTGAAGTTTGATGATATGTCAGATTCAGAATCAGAACATGATCAAGAACCTGAGGTTGTTGCTGGTGAAGAACCTGTTATTCATGATGATACTCAAGGTAATGGTGATGGAAACTTTGGCAACAATGGAGATACCACTGCTACTGACGAAGAATCTTCAAGTCAACATGGCAACAACTCAGGGGGAGATGTTGAAGGATCAACTAGTAGGACACAACATCCCAATGAATTTCAAGGAGAATCATCAAGATCAAATCTTCCAAGACAGACTGTCTGGAATAAAGCTCATCCTTTTGAGTTGATTATTGGTGATCCAGATGTTGGAGTCAGAACTAGACGTGCTACTCAAAATGAGTGTCTGTTCTCAGGATTTCTTTCTGAGATGGAACCTAAGAAGATTGAGGAAGCACTGACTGATCCAGATTGGGTGATTGCTATGCAAGATGAACTCAATCAGTTTGAACATCAACAAGTCTGGAAACTGGTACCTAGACCTACACACAAGAAAGTTGTTGGTACTCGGTGGGTATTCAGGAATAAACTAGATGAAGATGGTGTGGTTACAAGAAACAAAGCAAGACTGGTAGCTAAAGGGTATTCTCAAGCTGAAGGCATTGATTATGATGAAACCTATGCTCCAGTGGCTAGACTAGAGGCCATCGAGATATTTCTGGCATTTGCAGCATTCTCTAACTTTAAAGTTTATCAAATGGATGTCAAGAGTGCCTTTCTGAATGGAAAGCTGGATGAAGAGGTATATGTAGAGCAACCTCCTGGTTTTGAAGATCCAGATCATTTGGATTTTGTCTACTTTCTTTTCAAGGCTATCTATGGACTCAAACAGTCTCCGAGAAAATGGTATGGCACTCTCTCTGAATTTCTTATTAAAAATAGCTTTATTAGAGGTGTCATAGACAAAACTCTCTTTTCTAAAAAGCATAAGAATGATACTATATTAGTCCAAGTCTATGTGGATGATATAATATTTGGGTCTACTAATGATAATCTCTGTAAGAGATTTGCTAAGTTAATGCACAACAAATTTGAAATGAGCATGACGGGAGAGCTGAAGTTCTTTCTTGGATTACAAGTAAATCAAAGGTTAGATGTAACTTTTATCTGTCAATCCAAGTATCTCAAGGAACTCCTCAAAAAGTACAATCTAGAGGATTCTGCATCAGCAAGGACTCCGTCAACTACAGCTGTCAAGCTTGGACCATGTGAAAACTCCATTATGGTAGATATCACAAGCTATAGAGGTATGATTGGCTCGTTACTCTATCTTACTGCAAGTAGACCAGATATTATGTATGCTACATGCTTATGTGCAAGGTTCCAAGCGGATCCTAGAGATATTCATCTCGTTGCTGTTAAACGAATCTTAAGATATCTTAAGGGAACACCAAATCTAGGTATTTGGTACCCTAAAGAATCTGGTTTTAACCTTGTTGGATATACAAATTCAGATTACGCAGGAAGTGTTATTGATAGGAAAAGCACCTCAGGGAGTTGTCAATTCCTAGGTAGCAGACTAGTCTCATGGTACAGCAAGAAACAACAAACAGTTTCAAATTCAACGGCCGAGCCTGAATATATTGCTGCTGGAAGCTGCTGTGCTCAGATCTTGTGGATTAGGAATCAACTATGGGACTATGGCTCTGTATTGAATAAAATACCTATTCTATATGACAATACAAGTGCAATAGCCATCACCGACAACCATGTGCAGCATACAAGGACCAAGCACATTGACATCAGGTATCATTTTATTAGAGAGCACGTCATGAATGGTATTGTTGAACTATTTTTTGTTCCAACAGAAGAACAAATAGCAGATATTTTCACTAAACCTCTTGATGAATCCACATTTACCAAATTAGTTGGTAAATTGGGTATGTTGAATAGCTTTAGTGATTAAACTTGTGAATATCTGAAATCTGTTCTTGAGTGAATTTACAAATGATTTTTCATAAATGAAAAATTCATTTGCAAATTTATTTTATCATTTTCCATAATTTCTTGCTTATTTCTATGTAATTTTTATTATCTTATCTTATTTATTTACTCAACTTGTTAATTTTAATGTCTCAGAATATTTTATTTTCTCTAAAAATATTTTTCTATGAATTTTATTTGCTAAAATTCAAAAGAAATCTATTTTTGGACTGAAAATATAATTATCTCTGAAATATTTTATTTATGTCAATATTTTCTGCCATATCTCTATTAGTATTCATTTCAGTTTTCTGTAATTATAATATTTTCTATATTCTGTGTTTTTATGTATTTTTAACTGAAATGACAATCGGCAAGACTATTACAATTATCTTGCTGAAAGTCATTCCAGTTTAACAGTTTTTATTTTAATTATTCAGTATAGTTTTATACTGGCATGACAATCGGTATGACAATCAGTTGTCATGCCAGTTATAAAACATATAGTATATATTTCTATATTTATTTTTGTACTAGAATGACAATCGGTTTGACAATCGGTAAGACTATCCCGAATTGTCATACCAGTTGTCTACTTAAGCTGTTTTTCTTTCCTTTCTTACTTTTTATTTGTAATCAGTTCATTTGTTTTTTCAAATTCCAGCATTTTTTTTTCTCTCTCTCTCTATTCGATCAAACCACCATCGCAGCAATTGTCTTCCTTGCTCGAGTGTTTACTCAGCAAACAAAAACTTCACTTCTGTTATATACATACACGTATATACATACAGAAGTGCTGCCCATTTTATTGTTTTTACATTTTAATTCGATTTTTCCCTAAAATCAGTTTTTTTGTGTATTTCAATTTGGTTTTGTGTCTTGTGATTTTGCATATCTGCTTTTGTGAGTTAATAAAATTAACGAAATACATCACTTTCTAAATTTTTCGGATATAATTGATTTAATTCGAATTATTAAATTAACTTAATTAATTCGAATTTTCTTAATATTACTCTTAAAATTCTGAAAGTGTGTGTTTTATTACATTTTTTTTAGATGGCTCTCGATTTCCAAATTGTAGCACATAATCTTGTTGGTTATTTTAATCCAGATAAATGTGATGTGGAAAAATTTAAGTCATGGATTAGATTTTTAAATGACCATTCGATTGTTAGCTCTGCTATTAAATCAAATGTGATTTTAAATGTTGATCTGCTCAGACTGATTTGCACAACATCTACTGTGTCCGATGATTTTAAATCTTTTTCATTCACCGTGGCAAACACACAGTATGTTGTTGATGAAACAGTCGTCAATCGAGCGTTAAATTTTCCATTGGACAATTTCAGTAATTTGCCCTCTGAAAATGATATTTCAAACTTTTTCCATGCTATTCACTATCAGGGGGTGATTAATTTAACCAAGTTATCTAAATCTAATTTGGTTTCTGAATGGGATATTTTCTTCGATACACTTTCTAAAGTGTTTTCCAACTGCACTAAATCCAACTTTCACAACATCACTTCCACTCTGCAGTATATTGGTCTTGCGGTTGTTTTCAATCAAAGGATCAATTTTGGCAAACTACTTTTACCCATTCTTCTGAGACGTCTCACTATTGCTTTACGTGATCATTCTACAAATCGTAGGGTCTCGTGCTACTACGCTCGTTTTCTCATGCTCATAGCAGAACATCTTCTGTCACCTGAGCATAAAGCTCTTTTTGCTAACTCTTCAGTAACCGAACCCCCTCCAGTAAGCAAAAAGATTTACACTCGCTAAGACACAACTTTCAAATTCATGCAAGTTCCCGTACTTGTATCTGCTTTAATGGCCACTTATATTCCTTTACCTATCTTCAATCTTCCCGGTCATGAACAGCAAGATCAACCTCCAGTGGTTCAAACCACCCAGGCTCAAACATCAGATGATCTTCCTCTACAGGTAATAATTCCTCAAACTCAAACTATTCCTCCTTCTGTTGAAAGACCCCCAGTGGTTGATAGGACTGGCCATGAAGTTGTAGAACCACAGCTTCAATCCCAGGTCATAGAGCCAAACACAGAGTTACAACCTATCTCAACCTCTCCCCCACTGTCTAAAATGTTGCCTAGAAGGTTAGTAGGAAATAGTATGTTGTTGGATGTGAATGAACCCTCAGCTCTGCCTCCTCCCAAGAAAAGAAGAACATTTACCGAGGCATCTGAAAGCCCATCCTTGTCCTCCCAACAGGACATGGACTTTGAAATGACCACTGAACAGTTACTAGAAATATTCTCTCAACATGATGAATCTATTGAAATTCGCCATAGGGCCATGGCATCCTGTACTGAGTCAAGCACAATTCCATTACTCACAATGGAAGCATACAGGCCAGTAGATGATACTCAGGACACGGAGCGAGGAGTGCACATTGAGTCGGTTACAGTGTCTGCCATAGTTACGGCAGAAGAGCAGTCACATGCTTCTGAGGGAAAATCTGACAATGAGATTTACAGAAGGGGGGTTGAATGTAAATCTCAAAACTTTTTCAAGTTTTGAGCAGTTTATAAAGACTGTGTGTTCAAGATGAACAAGTGTGTGAATTGCTTTAAGCTGATACAGACAGATATATATTCAAACACAAATGTAAAGAACACAATAAACCTTTAAAAACTTTTCTGGTGGATTTGTTGTTCCACCAGAGATGGTATTTCAGAAATTCTGTGATCTAAGAATTTGATCACAGCTGCATCCTAGTACAAACTATATAATTTTTCTCTCAAGATTTTTCTAAACAGCTCTGGAAAAATTCTTATCTAATTACTAGCTACTACTTGGTTTATATATTACCAAGTTTACAAGTGAAGACAAGGATATAATAAAATAATAAAGTAAGATCTCCACTTGTTTCTTCTCCAGTTCACTCCAGTACTTTGTTGACTTAATGTCTCTTTATACTAGAGTAGAACGGCTGCTTTTTCTGATGTTCCTGAAATTAGGCTGCCACATTTCAGTTATCTCTGTTCACCCACGTGCCTCTGTTTGTAGGTACAACTACCACTTATCAACGGTTAATCAACAGAACATCCGTTGAAGCTTTCATCCGTTGATGCACTCATCCGTTGAAGGATGTTATCCGTTGAAGCTTTAGAGACATCCGTTGAAGCTTAGCTTCTCATCCGTTGAAGGTCTTTAAGTCATCCGTTGATACCACTTCATTTATACAAAATTACAAGGCATGAAATATTTACAATTGGCCTTCCTATCTGCATATCTTCTAGTAGTCAACATGACTCATAGTTTCTCTCAACTTCTAAGAATTACATCTTAAATACAGAGACTGAAATATGCTACAACACTAGACTTATTTCTAAGTAAAGCTACACCATCAACGGATAGCCAAAGTGGTCTTATCCGTTGAGGCTACAGACACTGAATTTCTACTTAAGTGTTTTGTTAAACATATCATCAAACTAATGCACATATATTCCTAACAATCTCCCCCTATTTATGTCTATAAGAATTGTAGGCATAAATTCAGGGTTAACTTGATGATAACAAAACACTTAACAGATATATGAATTGAAACTAAGTAGAAATTTGAAAATGCTGCAAAAATGTATGTACTAGGAGGAAATTGAAGATTTACAGTATTTCCAAGGATACTCCTTTAGCCTGAGCAAATCATCTTTTTCTTCTTTGTTCCCTGGTTTTCTTTCCTAGCCCTTTGTCATTTTCCTCAATTTGGAGTTGGAGTTGTCTGAAGAATTCAGCTTCATCTTCAACACTGATATCCAACTTAGATTGCATTTCCTTGAGAGTTTCATTGCTGACAATCTTGAGTTTGTCTTCAAGTCTGAAAAATCTTCTGACTCCTTTATCATCTCTAAATTCCATCAACCAATGAGGTGATTTGTGAATTGTAATTCCCCTTTCTTGAATGAGTAAAGTCCTGGGTAAAGCATTGGGCTCCCTCCAAGTTTTCCTTATATTGGCAATCTTGTTGAGAATTTCAGTCTTGGCAGTTCTGGTAAAGCCAGAATCCTTTTGTATAGCTGAAAAGACTCTAATCAAGGTAGAGTAGCCTTCATTCAGAATCCTATGGAGAGGCCATGTTCTTTCCCCAGCTCCTTTGTATCTGAACACTAATCTCTCTGGTAGATGTCTGTAAGCAGCTATTCCTCTTACATCCTCCAGCTCATCCAGATAGAGTTCAATGTCTGAAATTTCTTTTATGTCACAGATGTGAACATCTTTAGAAATGGATGGCTTAGGCTTAGGCTTTTGTTTTTGAGTGAATTTCTTAGAGGTTATGGGAGGTGTAGATTTGGGTTTTCTTTTCTGTTTCTTTGGTAGTGGAAGAGTGGTTAGAAAGGTAGGCAATTTGATGGTGTCCCAATCAATAGGTTCCTCTTTTGGAGTGATTGGTTCACCATGGATGTTTATAGTGGGATTAGCAACAAGGGGTTCAGGTATGGAAGGTAGTGGTTTAGATATAGATTTGGTTACTTCAGTATTATCTTCACCCCTTCTATGTGCCTTGGCCTTTCTTCTGTT
>NW_027417477.1:0-9969 GCF_009905375.1 Apium graveolens | reverse complement strand
GACCCCGAATGGTCGCGAATGCAATTTCAAAAATCCATACGGACAAATTATGAACAAAAATCAAAAAAACGGGCCGCCTCAATTTTTGCTCCAGACCTCGTGTACTACCCCCTACGACGATTATTCGGAAATTGAATTCGATTCGTTTCAGCTCCGATTCACTCCCGGACGACCCCGAATGGTCGCGAATGCAATTTCATAAATCCAAAGGGACAAATTATGAAAAGAAATCGAAAAATGGGCCACCTAAATTTTTGCTACAAACCTCGTGTACTACCCCCTACGAGGATTATTCAGAAATCGAGTTCGATTCTTTCAGCTCCGATTCACTTCCGGAGGACCCCGAATGGACGCGAATGCAATTTCATAAATCCATAGGGACAAATTATGAATTGAAATCGAAATAACGGGCCGCCTCAATTTTTGCTCCAGACCTCGTGTACTACCCCCTACGAGGATTATTCGGAAATCGAGTTCCATTCGTTTTAGCTCCGATTCACTTCCGGACGACCCCAACTGGATGCGAATGCAATGTCATAAATCTATAGGGACAAATTATGAAAAGAAATTGAAAAAACGGGCCGCCTCAATTTTTGCTCCGGACCTCGTGTACTACCCCTACGAGGATTATTCGGAAACCGTGTTCCATTTCTTTCAGCTCCGATTCACTTCCGGACGACCCCGAATGGACGTGAATGCAATTTCATAAATCCATAGGGAGAAATTATGAAAACAAATCGAAAAATGGGCCGCCTCAATTTTTGCTCTAGACCTCGTGTACTACCCCCTACGAGGATTATTCGGAAACTGAGTTCCATTTGTTTAAGCTCCGATTCACTTCCGGACGACCCCAAATGGACGTGAATGCAATTTCATAAATTCATTGGGAGAAATTATGAAAAGAAATCGAAAAAACAGGCCGCCTCAATTTTTGCTCCAAACCTCGTGTACTACCCCTACGAGGATTATTCGGAAATCGAGTTAATTCGTTTCAGCTCCGATTCACTACCGGACGACCCCGAATGGACGTAAATGCAATTTCATAAATCCATAGGGACAAATTATGAAAAGAAATTGAAAAAACGGGTCGCCTCAATTTTTGCTCCAGATCACGTGTACTACCCCCTACGAGGATCATTCGGAAATCGAGTTCCATTCGTTTCAGCTCCGATTCACTCTCGGACGACCCCGAATGGACCCGAATGCAATTTCATAAATCCATAGGGATATGAAAAAAATTGAAAAAATGGGCCACCTCAATTTTTGCTCCAGACCTCGTGTACTACCACCCCATAAGAGGATTATTCGGAAAACGGGTTCCATTCAATTTAGCTCCGATTCACTTCCGGACGACACTGAATGGACGTGAATGCAATTTCATAAATCCACAGGGACAAATTATGAAAAGAAATCGAAAAAACGGGCCGCCTCAATTTTTGCTCCAGACCTCGTGTACTACCCCTACGAGGATTATTCGAAAACCGAGTTCCGTTCGTTTCAGCTCCGATTCACTTCCGGACGACCCCGAATGGACGTGAATGCAATTTCATAAATCCATAGCGAGAAATTATGAAAAGAAATCGAAAAAATGGGCCGCCTCAATTTTTGCTCCAGACCTCGTGTACTACCCCTACGATGATTATTTGGAAACCAAGTTCCATTCGTTTCAGCTCCGATTCACTTCCGGACGACCCCGAATAGATGCGAATGCAATTTCATAAATCCATAGGGACAAATTACGAAAAGAAATCGAAAAAATGGGCCGCCTCAATTTTTGCTCCAGACCTCGTGTTCTACCCCTATGAGGATTATTGGAAACCGAGTTCCATTCGTTTCAGCTTCGATTCACTCCCAGACGGCCCCGAATGGACACGAATGCAATTTCATAAATCCATAGGGACAAATTATGAAAAGAAATCGGAAAAACGGGCCGCCTCAATTTTGCCTCCCGTACCACGTGTACTACCCCCTACGAGGATTATTCGGAAAATCGAGTTCCATTCGTTTCAGCTCCGATTCACTAACGGACGACCCCGAATGGACGCGATATGCAATTTCCTAAATCCATAGGGATATGAAAAGAAATCGAAAAAATGGGCCGCCACAAATTTTTGCTCAAGACCTCGTGTACTACCACCCCTACAAGGATTATTTGGAAACCGAGTTCCATTCGTTTAGCTCCGATTCACTTCCGGACGACCCCGAAAAGGGACGCGAATGCAATTTCATAAATCCACAGGGACAAATTACGAAAAGAAATCGAAAAAACGGGCCGCACTCAATTTTTGCTCCAGACCTCCTGTACTACCCCCTACGAGGATTATTTGGAAACCGAGTTCCATTCGTTTAATCTCCGATCCACTTCCGGACGACCCCGAATGGACGTGAATGCAATTTCATAAATTCCTTGGGAGAAAATTATGAAAAGAAATCGAAAAAAACAGGGCCGCCTCAATTTTTGCTCCAAACCTCGTGTACTACCCCTACGAGGATTATTCAGAAATCGAGTTAATTCGTTTCAGCTCCGATTCACTACCGGACGACCCCGCATGGACGTAAATGCAATTTCATAAATCCATAGGGAGAAATTATACAAAGAAATCGAAAAAACGGGCCGCCTCAATTTTTGCTCCGTACCACGTGTACTACCCCCTACGAGGATTATTCGGAAATCGAGTTCCATTCGTTTCAGCTCCGATTCACTAACGGACGACCCCGAATGGACGCGAATGCAATTTCATAAATCCATAGGGATATGAAAAGAAATCGAAAAAATGGGCCGCCACAATTTTTGCTCAAGACCTCGTGTACTACCACCCCCTACAAGGATTATTTGGAAACCGAGTTCCATTCATTTTAGCTCCGATTCACTTCCGGACGACCCCGAAAGGACGCGAATGCAATTTCATAAATCCACAGGGACAAATTACGAAAAGAAATCGAAAAAACGGGCTGCCTCAATTTTTTCTCCAAACATCGTGTACTACCCCCTACGAGGATTATTTGGAAACCGAGTTCGATTCGTTTCAGCTCTGATTCACTTCCGGAGGACCCCGAATGGACGCGAATGCAATTTCATAAATCCATAGGGACAAATTATGAAAAGAAATTGAAAAAATAGGCCACCTCAATTTTTTCCCCAGACCTCGTGTACTACCCCTACGAGAATTATTCAGAAATCGAGTTAATTCGTTTCAGCTCCGATTCACTACCGGACGACCCCGAATGGACGTAAATGCAATTTCATAAATCCATAGGGACAAATTATGAAAAGAAATTGAAAAAACGGGTCGCCTCATTTTTTGCTCCAGATCACGTGTACTACCCCCTACGAGGATCATTCGGAAATCGTAGGTTCCATTCGTTTCAAGCTTCCGATTCACTCTCGAACGACCCCGAATGGACCCGAATGCAATTTCATAAATCCATAGGGATATGAAAAAAAATTGGAAAAAATGGGCCGCCCAATTTTTGCTCCAGACCTCGTGTACTACCACCCCATAAGAGGATTATTCGGAAAATGGGTTCCATTCAATTTAGCTCCGATTCACTTCCGGAGACACTGAATGGACGTGAATTGCAATTTCATAAAATCCACAGGACAAATTATGAAAAGAAAATCGAAAAAAAACGGGCCGCCATCAATTTTTTTGCTCCAGGCCTCGTGTACTACCCTACGAGGATTATTCGAAAACCGAGTTCCGTTCGTTTCAGCTCGATTCACTTCCGGACTACCCCGAAATGGACGTGAATGCAATTTCATAAATCCATAGCGAGAAATTATGAAAAGAAATCGAAAAAATGGGCCGCCTCAATTTTTGCTCCAGACCTCGTGTACTACCCCTACGATGATTATTCGGAAACCAAGTTCCATTCGTTTCAGCTCTGATTCACTTCCGGACGACCCCGAATAGATGCGAATGAAATTTCATAAATCCATAGGGACAAATTACGAAAAGAAATCGAAAAAATGGGCCGCCTCAATTTTTGCTCCAGACCTCGTGTTCTACCCCTACGAGGATTATTCGGAAACTGAGTTCCATTCGTTTCAGCTTCGATTCACTCCCAGACGGCCCCGAATGGACACGAATGTAATTTCATAAATCCATAGGGAGAAATTATGAAAAGAAATCGAAAAAACGGGCCGCCTCAATTTTTGCTCCGTACCACGTGTACTACCCCCTACGAGGATTATTCGGAAATCGAGTTCCATTCGTTTCAGCTCCGATTCACTAACGGACGACCCCGAATGGATGCGAATGCAATTTCATAAATCCATAGGGATATGAAAAGAAATCGAAAAAATGGGCCGCCACAATTTTTGCTCAAGACCTCGTGTACTACCACCCCTTACAAGGATTATTTGGAAACCGAGTTCCATTCATTTTAGCTCCGATTCACTTCCGGACGACCCCGAAAGGACGCGAATGCAATTTCATAAATCCACAGGGACAAATTACGAAAAGAAATCGAAAAAACGGGCTGCCTCAATTTTTTCTCCAAACATCGTGTACTACCCCCTACGAGGATTATTTGGAAACCGAGTGAGTTCGATTCGTTTCAGCTTGATTCACTTCCGGAGGACCCCGATGACGCGATGCAATTTCATAAATCCATAGGGACAAATTATGAAAAGAAATTAAAAAACAGGCCACCTCAATTTTTCCCCAGACCTCGTGTACTACCCCCTACGAGGGATTATTCGGAAACCGAGTTTCATTCATTTCAGCTCCGATTCACTCCGGAAGACCCCAACTGGATGCGAATGCAATGTCATAAATCCATAGGGACAAATTATGAAAAGAAATCGAAAAAACGGGCCGCCTCAATTTTTGCTCCAGACCTCGTGTACTACTCCCTACGAAGATTATTCAGAAACCGATTTCGATTCGTTTCAGCTCCAATTCACTCCGGACGACCCCGAATGGTCGCGAATGCAATTTCAAAAATCTATACGGACAAATAATGAATAGAAATCAAAAAAACGGGCTGCCTCAATTTTTGCTCCAGACCTCGTGTACTACCCCCTACGACGATTATTCGGAAATTGAATTCGATTCGTTTCAGCTCCGATTCACTCCCGGACGACCCCGAATGGTCGCGAATGCAATTTCATAAATCCAAAGGGACAAATTATGAAAAGAAATCGAAAAATGGGCCACCTAAATTTTTGCTACAGACCTCGTGTACTACCCCCTACGAGGATTATTCAGAAATCGAGTTCGATTCTTTCAGCTCCGATTCACTTCCGGAGGACCCCGAATGGACGCGAATGCAATTTCATAAATCCATAGGGACAAATTATGAATTGAAATCGAAATAACGGGCCGCCTCAATTTTTGCTCCAGACCTCGTGTACTACCCCCTACGAGGATTATTCGGAAATCGAGTTCAATTCGTTTTAGCTCCGATTCACTTCCGGACGACCCCAACTGGATGCGAATGGCAATGTCATAAATATATGGGACAAATTATGAAAAGAAATTGAAAAAACGGGCCGCCTCATTTTTGCTCCGGACCTCGTGTACTACCCCTACGAGGATTATTCGGAAACCGAGTTCCATTCGTTTTCAGCTCCGATTCACTTCCGGACGACCCCGAATGGACGGGAATGCAATTTCATAAATCCACAGGGAGAAATTATGAAAAGAAATCGAAAAACGGGCTGCCTCAATTTTTGCTCCAGACCTCCTGTACTACCCCCTACGAGGATTATTTGGAAACCGAGTTCCATTCGTTTCATCTCCGATCCACTTCCTGACGACCCCGAATGGACGTGAATGCAATTTCATAAATCCATAGGGAGAAAATTATGAAAAGAAATCGAAAAACGGGCCGCCTCAATTTTTGCTACAGACCTCGTGCACTACCCCCTACGAGGATTATTCGGAAACCGATTTCGATTCATTTCAGCTCCGATTCACTCCCGGACGTCCCCAAATAATCGCGAATGCAATTTCATAAATCCATAGGGACAAATTATGAAAAAAAATTGAAAAAACGGGCCGCCTCAATTTTTTCTCCAGACCTCGTGTACTACCCCCTACGAGGATTATTCGGAAAACGAGTTCGATTCGTTTCAGCTCCGATTCACTCCCGGACGACCCCGAATGGTCGCGAATGCAATTTCATAAATCCATAGGGACAAATTATGAAAAGAAATCGAAAAATGGGCCGCCTCAATTTTTGCTCCAGACCTCGTGTACTACCCTCTACGAGGATTATTTGAAAACCGAGTTCCATTCATTTCAGCTCCGATTCACTTCTGGATGACCCCGAATGGACACGACTGCAATTTCATAAATCCATAGGGACAAATTATGCAAAGAAATCGAAAAAATGGGCCGCCTCAATTTTTGTTCCCGACCTCGTGTACTACCACCCCCTACGAGGACTATTCGGAAAATGAGTTCCATTCAATTCAGCTCCGATTCACTTCCGGACGACCCTGAATGGACGTGAAGGCAATTTCATAAATCCATAGGGACTAATTATGAAAAGAAATCGAAAAAAATGGGCCGCCTCAATTTTTGCTCCAGACCTCGTGTACTACCCCTACGAGGATTATTCGGAAACCGAGTTCCATTCGTTTCAGCTCCGATTCACTTCCGGATGACCCCGGATGGACGGGAATGCAATTTCATAAATACATAATGAGAAATTATGAAAAGAAATTGAAAAACGGACCGCCTCAATTTTTGCTCCAGACCTCGTGTACTACCCCCTACAAGGATTATTCGGAAACCGATTTCGATTCGTTTCAGCTTCGATTCACTCCCGGACGACCCCGAATGGTCGCAAATGCAGTTTCATAAATCCACAGGGACAAATTATGAAAATTAATCGAAAATGGGCCGCCTTAATTTTTGCTCCAGACCTCGTGTACTACCCCCTATGAGGATTATTCGGAAAACGAGTTCCATTCATTTTCAGCTCCGATTCACTTCCGGCCGACCCTGAATGGACGTGAATGTAATTTCATAAATCCACAGGGACAAATTATGAAAAGAAATCAAAAAAATGGGCCGCCTCAATTTTTGCTCCAGACCTCGTGTACTAACCCTACGAGGATTATTCGGAAACCGAGTTCATTCGTTTCAGCTCCGATTCACTTCCGGACGACCCGAATGGACGTGAATGCAATTTCATAAATCCATAGGGAGAAATATGAAAGAAATCGAGAAAAACGGGGCCGCCTCAATTTTTGCTACAGACCTCGTGTACTACCCCCTACGAGGATTATTCGGAAACGATTTCGATTCGTTTCAGCTCCGATTCACTCCCGGACGACCCCGAATGGTCGCGAATGCAATGTCATAAATCCATAGGGACAAATTATGAAAACAAATCGAAAAAACGGGCCGCCTCAACTTTTTCTCCAGACATCGTGCATTACCCCCTACGAGGATTATTCAGAAAACCGAGTTCCCTTCGTTTCAGCTCCCGATTCACTCCCCGACTGACCCCGATATGGACGTGAATGCAATTTCATAAATCCACAGGGACAAATTATGAAAAAATCGAAAAAACGGCCGCCTCAATTTTTGCTCAGACCTCGTGTACTACCCCCCTTCGAGGATTATTCGGAAAACGAGTTCGATTCGTTTCAGCTCGATTCACTCCCGGACGACCCCGAATGGTCGCGAATGCAATTTCATAAATCCACAGGGACAAATTATGAAAATAAATAAAAAAAAACTGGCCGCATCAATTTTTGCTCCAGACCTCGTGTACTACCCCCTACGACGATTATTCGGAAATTGAATTCGATTCGTTTCAGCTCCGATTCACTCCCGGACGAACCCCGAATGGTCGGCGAATGCAATTTCATAAATCCAAGGGACAAATTATTGAAAAGAAATCGAAAAATGGGCCACCTAAATTTTTGCTACAGACCTCGTGTACTACCCCCTACGAGGATTATTCAGAAATCGAGTTCGATTCTTTCAGCTCCGATTCACTTCCGGAGGACCCCGAATGGACGCGAATGCAATTTCATAAATCCATAGGACAAATTATGAATTGAAATCGAATAACGGGCCGCCTCAATTTTTGCTCCAGACCTCGTGTACTACCCCCTACGAGGGATTATTCGGAAATCGAGTTTCCATTCGTTTTAGCTCCGATTCACTTCCGGACGACCCCAACTGGATGCGAATGCAATGTCATAAATCTATAGGGACAAATTATGAAAAGAAATTGAAAAAACGGGCCGCCTCAATTTTTGCTCCGGACCTCTTGTACTACCCCCTACGAGGTATTATTCGAAAACCGAGTTCCATTCGTTTCAGCTCCGATTCCACTTCCGGACGACCCCGAATGGAAGGGAATGCAATTTCATAAATCCACAGGGAGAAATTATGAAAAGAAATCGAAAAACGGGCTGGCCTCAATTTTTTGCTCCAGACCTCCTGTACTACCCCCTACGAGGATTATTTGGAAACCGAGTTCCATTCGTTTCATCTCCGATCCACTTCCGGACGACCCCGAATGGCGTGAATGCAATTTCATAAATCCCTAGGGAGAAATTATGAAAAGAAATCGAAAAAACGGGCCGCCTCAATTTTTGCTACAGACCTCGTGCACTACCCCCTACTAGGATTATTCGGAAACCGACTTCGATGTTCATTTCAGCCTCCGATTCACTCCCGGACGTCCCCAAATGGTCGCGAATGCAATTTCATAAATCCATAGGGGACAAATTATGAAAAAAAATTGAAAAAACGGGCCGCCTCAATTTTTTTCTTCCAGACCCTCGTGTACTACCCCCCCTACGAGGATTATTCGGGGAAAACGAGTTCGATTCGTTTCAGCTCCGATTCACTCCCGGACGACCCCGAATGGTCGCGAATGCAATTTCATAAATCCATAGGGACAAATTATGAAAAGAAATCGAAAAAATGGGCCGCCTCAATTTTTGCTCCAGACCTCGTGTACTACCTCTACGAGGATTATTCGAAAACGAGTTCCACATTTCAGCTCCGATTCACTTCTGGATGACCCCGAATGGACACGACTGCAATTCATAAATCCATAGGGACAAATTATGCAAAGAAATCGAAAAAAAAATGGGCCGCCTCAATTTTTGTTCCCGACCTCGTGTACTACACACCCCCTACAAGGACTATTCGGAAATGAGTTCCATTCAATTCAGCTCCGATTACTTCGCCGGAGACCCTGAATGGACGTGAAAATTTCATAAATCCATAGGGACTAATTATGAAAAGAAAATCGAAAAAAATGGGCCGCCTCAATTTTTGCTCCAGACCTCGTGTACTACCCTACGAGGATTATTCGGAAAACCGAGTTCCATTCGTTCAGCTCCGATTCACTTCCGGATGACCCCGGATGGACGGGAATGCAATTTCATAAATACATAATGAGAAATTATGAAAAGAAATTGAAAAACGGACGCCTCAATTTTTGCTCCAGACGTGTACTACCCCCTACAAGGATTATTCGGAAACCGATTTCGATTCGTTCAGCTTCGATTCACTCCCGGACGACCCCGAATGGTCGCAAATGCAGTTTCATAAATCCACAGGGACAAATTATGAAAAATTAATCGAAAATGGGCCGCCTTAATTTTGCTCCAGACTCGTGTACTACCCCCTATGAGGATTATTCGGAAAACGAGTTCCATTCATTTCAGCTCCGATTCACTTCGGCCGACCTGAATGGACGTGAATGTAATTTCATAAATCCACAGGGACAAATTATGAAAAGAAATCAAAAAAATGGGCGCCTCAATTTTGCTCCAGACCTCGTGTACTAACCCTACGAGATTATTCGGAAACCGAGTCATTCGTTTCAGCTCCGATTCACTTCCGGACGACCCCGAATGGACGTGAATGCAATTTCATAAACCATAGGGAGAAATTATGAAAAGAAATCGAAAACGGGACGCCTCAATTTTGACTACAGACCTCGTGTACTACCCACCTACGAGGATTATCGGAAACCGATTTC
>NW_027417476.1:0-29638 GCF_009905375.1 Apium graveolens | reverse complement strand
CCTACGAGGACTATTCGGAAAATGAGTTCCATTCAATTCAGCTCCGATTCACTTCCGGACGACCCTGAATGGACGTGAAGGCAATTTCATAAATCCATAGGGACTAATTATGAAAAGAAATCGAAAAAATGGGCCGCCTCAATTTTTGCTCCAGACCTCGTGTACTACCCCTACGAGGATTATTCGGAAACCGAGTTCCATTCGTTTCAGCTCCGATTCACTTCCGGATGACCCCGGATGGACGGGAATGCAATTTCATAAATACATAATGAGAAATTATGAAAAGAAATTGAAAAACGGACCGCCTCAATTTTTGCTCCAGACCTCGTGTACTACCCCCTACGAGGATTATTCGGAAACCGATTTCGATTCGTTTCAGCTTCGATTCACTCCCGGACGACCCCGAATGGTCGCAAATGCAGTTTCATAAATCCACAAGGACAAATTATGAAAATTAATCGAAAATGGGCCGCCATAATTTTTGCTCCAGACCTCGTGTACTACCCCCTATGAGGATTATTCGGAAAACGAGTTCCATTCATTTCAGCTCTGATTCACTTCCGGCCGACCCTGAATGGACGTAAATGCAATTTCATAAATCCACAGGGACAAATTATGAAAAGAAATAAAAAAAATGGGCCGCCTCAATTTTTGCTCCAGATCTCGTGTACTAACCCTACGAGGATTATTCGGAAACCGAGTTCATTCGTTTCAGCTCCGATTCACTTCCGGACGACCCCGAATGGACGTGAATGCAATTTCATAAATCCATAGGGAGAAATTATGAAAAGAAATCGAAAAACGGGCCGCCTCAATTTTTGCTACAGACCTCGTGTACTACCCCCTACGAGGATTATTCGGAAACCGATTTCGATTCGTTTCAGCTCCGATTCACTCCCGGACGACCCCGAATGGTCGCGAATGCAATGTCATAAATCCATAGGGACAAATTATGAAAATAAATCGAAAAAACGGGCCGCCTCAACTTTTTCTCCAGACATCGTGCATTACCCCCTACGAGGATTATTCAGAAACCGAGTTCCATTCGTTTCAGCTCCGATTCACTCCCGGACGACCCCGAATGGACGTGAATGCAATTTCATAAATCCACAGGGACAAATTATGAAAAAAATTGAAAAAACGGGCCGCCTCAATTTTTGCTCCAGACCTCGTGTACTACCCCCTTCGAGGATTATTCGGAAAACGAGTTCGATTCGTTTCAGCTCCGATTCACTCCCGGACGACCCCGAATGGTCGCGAATGCAATTTCATAAATTCACAGGGACAAATTATGAAAATAAATAAAAAAAACTGGCCGCATCAATTTTTGCTCCAGACCTCGTGTACTACCCCCTACGACGATTATTCGGAAATTGAATTTGATTCGTTTCAGCTCCGATTCACTCCCGGACGACCCCGAATGGTGGCAAATGCAATTTCATAAATCCAAAGGGACAAATTATGAAAAGAAATCGAAAAATGGGCCACCTAAATTTTTGCTACAGACCTCGTGTACTACCCCCTAGGAGGATTATTCAGAAATCGAGTTCGATTCTTTCAGCTCCGATTCACTTCCGGAGGACCCCGAATGGACGCGAATGCAATTTCATAAATCCATAGGGACAAATTATGAATTGAAATCGAAATAACGGGCCGCCTCAATTTTTGCTCCAGACCTCGTGTACTACCCCCTACGAGGATTATTCGGAAATCGAGTTCCATTCGTTTTAGCTCCGATTCACTTCCGGACGACCCCAACTGGATGCGAATGCAATGTCATAAATCTATAGGGACAAATTATGAAAAGAAATTGAAAAAACGGGCCGCCTCAATTTTTGCTCCGGACCTCGTGTACTACCCCTACGAGGATTATTCGGAAACCGAGTTCCATTCGTTTCAGCTCCGATTCACTTCCGGACGACCCCGAATGGACGGGAATGCAATTTCATAAATCCACAGGGAGAAATTATGAAAAGAAATCGAAAAACGGGCTGCCTCAATTTTTGCTCCAGACCTCCTGTACTACCCCCTACGAGGATTATTTGGAAACCGAGTTCCATTCGTTTCATCTCCGATCCACTTCCGGACGACCCCGAATGGACGTGAATGCAATTTCATAAATCCATAGGGAGAAATTATGAAAAGAAATCGAAAAACGGGCCGCCTCAATTTTTGCTACAGACCTCGTGCACTACCCCCTACGAGGATTATTCGGAAACCGATTTCGATTCATTTCAGCTCCGATTCACTCCCGGACGTCCCCAAATGGTCGCGAATGCAATTTCATAAATCCATAGGGACAAATTATGAAAAAAAATTGAAAAAACGGGCCGCCTCAATTTTTTCTCCAGACCTCGTGTACTACCCCCTACGAGGATTATTCGGAAAACGAGTTCGATTCGTTTCAGCTCCGATTCACTCCCGGACGACCCCGAATGGTCGCGAATGCAATTTCATAAATCCATAGGGACAAATTATGAAAAGAAATCGAAAAATGGGCCGCCTCAATTTTTGCTCCAGACCTCGTGTACTACCCTTTACGAGGATTATTCGAAAACCGAGTTCCATTCATTTCAGCTCCGATTCACTTCTGGATGACCCCGAATGGACACGACTGCAATTTCATAAATCCATAGGGACAAATTATGAAAAGAAATCGAAAAAATGGGCCGCCTCAATTTTTGCTCCCGACCTCGTGTACTACCACCCCCTACGAGGACTATTCGGAAAATGAGTTCCATTCAATTCAGCTCCGATTCACTTCCGGACGACCCTGAATGGACGTGAAGGCAATTTCATAAATCTATAGGGACTAATTATGAAAAGAAATCGAAAAAATGGGCCGCCTCAATTTTTGCTCCAGACCTCGTGTACTACCCCTACGAGGATTATTCGGAAACCGAGTTCATTCGTTTCAGCTCCGATTCACTTCCGGACGACCCCGAATGGACGTGAATGCAATTTCATAAATCCATAGGGAGAAATTATGAAAAGAAATCGAAAAATGGGCCGCCTCAATTTTTGCTACAGACCTCGTGTACTACCCCCTACGAGGATTATTCGGAAACCGATTTCGATTCGTTTCAGCTCCGATTCACTCCCGGACGACCCCGAATGGTCGCGAATGCAATGTCATAAATCCATAGGGACAAATTATGAAAATAAATCGAAAAAACGGGCCGCCTCAACTTTTTCTCCAGACATCGTGCATTACCCCCTACGAGGATTATTCAGAAACCGAGTTCCATTCGTTTCAGCTCCGATTCACTCCCGGACGACCCCGAATGGACGTGAATGCAATTTCATAAATCCACAGGGACAAATTATGAAAAAAATCGAAAAAACGGGCCGCCTTAATTTTTGCTCCAGACCTCGTGTACTACCCCCTTTGAGGATTATTCGGAAAACGAGTTCGATTCATTTCAGCTCCGATTCACTCCCGGACGACCCCGAATGGTCGCGAATGCAATTTCATAAATCCACATGGACAAATTATGAAAATAAATAAAAAAAACTGGCCGCATCAATTTTTGCTCCAGACCTCGTGTACTACCCCCTACGAGGATTATTCGGAAAACGAGTTCGATTCGTTTCAGCTCCGATTCACTCCCGGACGACCCCGAATGGTCGCGAATGCAATTTCATAAATCCACAGGGACAAATTATGAAAATTGATCGAAAAAACGGGCCGCCTCAATTTTTGCTCCAGACCTCGTGTACTACCCCCTACGAGGATTATTCGGAAAATGAGTTCCATTCATTTCAGCTCCGATTCACTTCCGGACGACCCTGAATGGACGTGAATGCAATTTCATAAATCCACAGGGACAAATTATGAAAAGAAATCAAAAAAATAAGTCTCCTCAATTTTTGCTCCAGACCTTGTGTACTACCACTACAAGGATTATTCAGAAACCGAGTTTCATTCGTTTCAGCTCCGATTCACTTCCGGACGACCCCGAATGGACGTGAATGCAATTTCATAAATCCATAGGGAGAAATTATGAAAAGAAATTGAAAAACGGGCTTCCTCAATTTTTGCTACAGAACTCATGTACTACCCCCTACTAGGATTATTCGGAAACCGATTTCGATTCGTTTCAGCTCCGATTCACTACCGGACGTCCCCGAATGGTCGTGGATGCAATTTCATAAAATCCCTACGGACAAATTATTAAAAGAAATCAAAAAAACGGGCCGCCTCAATTTTTGCTCCAGACCTCGTATACTACCCCATACGAAGATTATTCAGAAATCGAGTTTGTTTCGTTTCTGCTCCGATTCACTCCCGGACGACCCCGAATGGTCGCGAATGCAATTTCATAAATCCATAGGGACAAATTATGAAAAGAAATTGAAAAAACGGGCCGCCTTAATTTTTGCTCCAGACCTCGTGTACTACCCCCTATGAGGATTATTCGGAAACCGAGTTACATTCGTTTCAGCTCCGATTCACTCCCGGACGATCCCGAATGGACGTGAATGCAATTTCATAAATCCATAGGGACAAATTATGAAAAGAAATTAAAAAAACGGGCCGCCTCATTTTTTGCTCCGTACCACGTGTAGTACCCTTGACGAGGATTATTCGGAAATCGATTTCCATTCGTTTTAGCTCCGATTCACTTCCGGACGACCCCGAATGGATGTGAATGCAATTTCATAAATCCATAGGGAGAAATTATGAAAAGAAATCAAAAAATGGGCCGCCTCAATTTTTGCTACAGACCTCGTGTACTACCCACTACAAGGATTATTCGGAAACCGATTTCGATTCGTTTCAGCTCCGATTCACTCCCGGACGTCCCCGAATGGTCGCGAATGCAATTTCATAAATCCATAGGGACAAATTATGAAAAAAATCGAAAAAACGGGCCGCCTCAATTTTTGCTCCAGACCTCGTGTAGATGTGGATCTCTCCACAAAGAAAGAAAAGAAAAAGAAGAAAAGGGATAAGAGAAGAAGAGGATATTTCAAAAGAACACGATCAATCCAGAAACGTGAACTTTGAATCTCAAATTGCTTAGATCAATCCAGAAACTAAGTAATTTGAATCTAACCTTCAAAACAATCCAGTAATTGAAGTTTAGAGAAAAGAAAAACTACTCATAGTTTATCTCAAAACACAAGTTTTATATCGAGGATTATTCGGAAAACAAGTTCGATTCGTTTCAGCTCCGATTCACTCCCGGACGACCCCGAATGGTCGCGAATGCAATTTCATAAATCCAAAGGGACAAATTATGAAAATTAATCGAAAAAATGGGCCGCCTCAATTTTTGCTCCAGACCTCGTGTACTACCCCCTACGAGGATTATTCGAAAAATGAGTTCCATTCGTTTCAGCTCCGATTCACTCCCGGACGACCCCCAATGGACGCGAATGCAATTTCATAAATCCACAGGGACAAATTACGAAAAGAAATCAAAAAAATGGGCCGCCTCAATTTTTGCTCCAGACCTCGTGTACTACCCCTACGAGGATTATTCGGAAACCGAGTTCCATTCGTTTCAGCTCCGATTCACTTCCGAACGACCCCGAATGGACGCGAATTTAATTTCATAAATCCACAGGGACAAATTACGAAAAGAAATCGAAAAAATGAGCCGCCTCAATTTTTGCTCCAGACATCGTGTACTACCCCCTACGAGGATTATTCAGAAACCGATTTCTATTCATTTCAGCTCCGATTCACTCCCGGAAGGCCCCGAATGGACGCGAATGCAATTTCATAAATCCATAGGGACAAATTATGAAAAGAAATCGAAAAAACGGGCTGCCTCAATTTTTTCTCCAGACCTCGTGTACTACCCCTAACGAGGATTATTCGGAAACCGAGTTCCATTCGTTTCATCTCCAATTCACTTCCGGACGACCCCAACTGAATGTGAATGCAATTTCATTAATCCATAGGGACAAATTATGAAAAGAAATCGAAAAAATGGGCCACCTCAATTTTTGCTCCAGACCTCGTGTACTACTACTTATGAATATTATTTGGAAACCGATCTCGATTCGTTTCAGCTCCGATTCACTCCCGGACGACCCTGAATGGTCGCGAATGCAATTTCATAAATCCATACGGACAAATTATGAAAAGAAATCAAAAAAATGGGCCGCCTCAATTTTTGCTCCAGACCTGGTGTACTACCCCATACGAAGATTATTCGGAAATCAATTTAGATTCGTTTCAGCTCCGATTCACTCCCGGACGACCCCGAATGGTCGCGAATGCAATTTCATAAATCCATAGGGACAAATTATGAAAAGAAATCGAAAAAACGGGCCGCCTCAATTTTTGCTCCAGACCTCGTGTACTGCCCCCTACGAGGATTATTCGAAAACCGAGTTACATTCGTTTCAGCTCTGATTCACTCCCGGACGATCCCGAATGGACGTGAATGCAATTTCATAAATCCATAGGGACAAATTATGAAAAGAAATTAAAAAAACGGGTCGCCGCAATTTTTGCTCCAGACTACGTGTACTACCTCCTACGAGGATTATTTGGATATCGATTTCCATTCGTTTCAGCTCCGATTCACTCCCGGACGACCCCGAATGGACGCGAATGCAATTTCATAAATCCATAGGGATATGAAATCAAAAAAATATGCCGCCTCAATTTTTGCTCCAGACCTCGTGTACTACCACCCCCTACGAAGATTATTCGGAAAACGGGTTCCATTCATTTCAGCTCCGATTCACTTCTGGACGACCCTGAATGGACATGAATGCAATTTCATAAATCCACAGGGACAAATTACAAAAAGAAATCGAAACAACGGGCCGCCTCAATTTTTGCTCCAGACCTCGTGTACTACCCCTATGAGGATTATTCAGAAACCGAGTTCCATTCGTTTCAGCTCCGATTCACTTCTAGACGACCCCGAATGGACGCGAATGCAATTTCATAAATTCACAGGGACAAATTACGAAAAGAAATTGAAAAAATGGGCCGCCTCAATTTTTGCTCCAGACATCGTGTACTACCCCCTACGAGGATTATTCGGAAACCGAGTTCCATTCGTTTCAGCTCCGATTCATTCCCGGAGGACCCCGGATGGACGCGAATGCAATTTCATAAATCCATAGGGACAAATTATGAAAAGAAATCGAAAAAACGGGCCGCCTCAATTTTTTCTCCAGACCTCGTGTACTACCCCCTACGAGGATTATTCGAAAACCGAGTTCCATTCGTTGCAGCTCCAATTCACTTCCGAACGACCCCAACTGGATGCGAATGCAATTCCATAAATCCATAGGGACAAATTATGAAAAGAAATCGAAAAAATGGGCTGCCTCAATTTTTGCTCCAGACCTCGTGTACTACTCCCTACGAAGATTATTCGGAAACCGATTTCGATTCGTTTCAGCTCCGATTCACTCCCGGACGACCCCGAATGGTCGCGAAAGCAATTTCATAAATCCATACGGACAAATTATGAAAAGGAATCAAAAAACGGGTCGCCTCAATTTTGCTCCAGACCTCGTGTCACCCCCTACAAAGATTATTCAGAAATGGATTTCGATTCGTTTCAGCTCCGATTCACTCCCGGACGACCCCGAATGGTCGCGAATGCAATTTTATAAATCCATAGGGACAAATTATGAAAATAAATCGAAAAAACGGGCCGCCTCAATTTTTGCTCCAGACCTCGTGTACTACCCCCTACGAGGATTATTCGAAAACCGAGTTACATTTGTTTCAGCTCCGATTCACTCCCGGACGACCCCGAATGGACGTGAATGTAATTTCATAAATCCATAGGGACAAATTATGAAAAGAAATTGAAAAAACAGGCCGCCTCAATTTTTACTCCAGACCACATGTACTACCCCCTACGAGGATTATTCGGAAATCGAGTTCCATTCATTTCAGCTCCGATTCACTCCCGGACGACCCCGAATGGACGCGAATGCAATTTCATAAATCCATAGGAATATGAAAAGAAATCGAAAAAATATGCCACCTCAATTTTTGCTCCAGACCTCGTGTACTACCACCCTCTACGAGGATTATTCGGAAAACGGGTTCCATTCATTTCAGCTCCGAGTCACTTCCGGACAACCGTGAATGGACGTGAATGCAATTTCATAAATCCACAGGGACAATTTATGAAAAGAAATCAAAAAAATGGGCCGCCTCAATTTTCGCTCTAAACCTCGTGTACTACCCCTACGAGGATTATTCGGAAACCGAGTTCCAGTCATTTCAGCTCCGATTCACTTCCGGACGACCCCGAATGGACGTGAATGCAATTTCATAAATCCATAGGGAGAAATTATGAAAAGAAATCGAAAAACGGGGAGCCTCAATTTTTGCTACAGACCTCTTATACTACCCCTTACGAGGATTATTCGAAAACCTATTTCGATTCGTTTCAGCTCCGATTCACTCCCGGACGTCCCGGAATGGTCGCGAATGCAATTTCATAAATCCATAGGGACAAATTATGAAAAAAATCGAAAAAACGGGCCGCCTCAATTTTTGCTCCAGACCTCGTGTACTACCCCCTACGAGGATTATTCAGAAAATGAGTTCGATTCGTTCAGCTCCGATTCACTCCCGGACGACCTCGAATGGTCGTGAATGCAATTTCATAAATCCACAGGGACAAATTATGAAAATTAATTGAAAAAAAGGGGCCGCCTCAATTTTGCTCCAGACCTCGTGTACTACCCCCTCCGAGGATTATTCGGAAAACGAGTTCCATTCATTTCAGCTCCGATTCACTTCCGGACGACCCTGAATGGACGTGAATACGATTTCATAAATCCACAGGGCAAATTATGAAAAGAAATCAAAAAAATAGGCCGCCTCAATTTTGCTCCAGACCTCGTGTACTACCCCTACGAGGATTATTCGGAAACCGAGTTCCATTCATTTCAGCTCCGATTCACTTTCGGACGACCCCGAATGGACGTGAATGCAATTTCATAAATCCATAGGGAGAAATTATGAAAAGAAATCGAAAAACAGGCCGCCTCTATTTTTGCTACAGACCTCGTGTACTACCCCCTACGAGGATTATTCGGAAACCAATTTCGATTCGTTTCAGCTCCGATTCACTCCCGGACGTCCCCGAATGGTCGCGGATGCAATTTCATAAAATCCAAAGGGACAAATTATGAAAAAAAAAAAATCGAAACAACGGGCCGCCTCAATTTTTTCTCCAGACATCGTGTACTACCCCCTACAAGGATTATTCAGAAACCGAGTTTCCATTCGTTTCAGCTCCGATTCACTTCCGGACGACCCCGAATGGACGCGAATATAATTTCATAAATCCACAGGGATAAATTACGAAAAGAAATCAAAAAAAATGGACCGCCTCAATTTTTGCTCCTGACATCGTGTACTACCCCCTACGAGGATTATTCGGAAACCGAGTTCCATTCGTTTCAGCTCCGATTCACTCCCGGAGGACCCGAATGGACGCGAATGCAATTTCATAAATCCATAGGGACAAATTATGAAAAGAAATCGAAAAAAACGGGCCGCCTCAATTTTTTCTCCAGACCTCGTGTACTACCCTCTACGAGGATTATTCGAAAACCGAGTTCTATTCGTTTCAGCTCCAATTCACTTCCGAACGACCCCAACTGGATGCGAATGCAATTTCATAAATCCATAGGGAGAAATTATGAAAGAAATCGAAAAAACGGGCCGCCTCAATTTTTGCTCCAGACCTCGTGTACTACTCCCTACGAAGGATTATTCGGAAACTGATTTCGATTCATTTCAGCTCTGATTCACTCCGGACGACCCCGAATGGGTCGCAAAAGCAATTTCATAAATCCATAAGGACAAATTATGAAAAGAAATCAAAAAAAATGGGTCGCCTCAATTTTTGCTCCAGACCTCGTGTTACCCCCTACGAAGATTATTCAGAAATCAATTTCGATTCGTTTCAGCTCCGATTCACTCCCGGACGACCCCGAATGGTCACGAATGCAATTTCATAAATCCATAGGGACAAATTATGAAAATAAATCGAAAAAACGGGCCGCCTCAATTTCTGCTCCAGACCTCGTGTACTACCCCCTACGAGGATTATTCGGAAATAGAGTTACATTCGTTTCAGCTACCGATTCACTCCCGGACGACCCCGAATGGACGTGAATGCAATTTCATAAATCCATAGGGACAAATTATGAAAAGAAATTGAAAAAAACCGGGCCTCCTCAATTTTGCTCCAGACCACATGTACTACCCCCAACGAGGATTATTCGGAAATCGAGTTCCATTCGTTTCAGCTCCGATTCACTCCCGGACGACCCCAATTGGATGCGAATGCAATTTCATAAATCCATAGGGATAAGAAAAGAAATCGAAAAAATATGCCGCCTCAATTTTTGCTCCAGACCTCGTGTACTTCCACCCTTTCGGAAAACGGGTTCCATTCATTCAGCTCCGATTCACTTCCGGACGACCGTGAATGGACGTGAATGCAATTTCATAAATCCACAGGGACAAATTATGAAAAGAAATCAAAAAAAATGGGCCGCCTCAATTTTTGCTCCAGACCTCGTGTACTACCCCTACGAGGATTATTCGAAAACCCGAGTTCCATTCGTTTCAGCTCCGATTCACTTCCGGACGACCCCGAATGGAGGTGAATGCAATTTCATAAATCCATAGGGAGAAATTATGAAAAGAAATCGAAAACGGGGTGCCTCAGTTTTGCTACAGACCTCGTGTACTACCCCCTACGAGGTTTATTCGAAAACCTATTTCGATTCGTTTTCAGCTCCGATTCACTCCCGGACGTCGCCGAATGGTCGCGGATGCATTTAAATAAAATCCATAGGGACAAATTATGAAAAAAAATTGAAAAAAACGGGCCGCCTCAATTTTGCTCCAGACTTCGTGTAAGTACCCCCTACAGAGGATTATTCGGAAAACGAGTTCCATCGTTTCAGCTCCAATTCACGTCCGGACGACCCCGAATGGACGCGAATGCAATTTCATAAATCCACAGGGACAAATTACGAAAAAGAAATCTTAAAAAATGGGCCGCCTCATTTTTGCTGCAGACCTCGTGTACTACCCCTACGAGGATTATTCAGAAACCGGAGTTCTATCGTTTCAGCTCCGATTCACTCCCGGAGGACCCCGAATGGACGCGGAATGCAATTTCATAAATCCATAGGGACAAATATGAAAAGAAATCAAAAAAACGGGCCGCCTCAATTATTTCTCCAGGCCTCGTGTACTACCCCCTAACGAGGATTATTCGGAAACAGAGTTCCATTCGTTTCAGCTCCAATTCACTTCCGGACGACCCCAACTGAATACGAATGCAATTTATAAATCATAGGGAGAAATTTATGAAAAAGAAATCGAAAAAAACGGGCCGCCTCAATTTTTGCTCCAGACCTCGTGTACTACTCCCTACGAAGATTATTCGGAAACCGATTTCGATTCGTTTTAGCTCTGATTCACTCCCGGACGACCCCGAATGGTCGCGGATTGCAATTGCATAAATCCACAGGGACAAATTACGAAAAGAATCGAAACAATGGGCCGCCTCAATTGTTGCTCCAGACCTCATGTACTACCCCATATGAAGATTATTCAGAAATCGATTTCGATTCGTTTCAGCTCCGATTCACTCCCGGACGACCCGAATGGTCGCGAATGCAATTTCATAAATCCATAGGGACAAATTATCAAAAGAAATCAAAAAAAATGGGCCGCCTCAATTTTTTCTCCAGACCTCGTGTACTACCCCCCCTACGAGGATTATTCGGGAAACCGAGTTACATTCGTTTCAGGTCCGATTCACTCCCGGACGACCCCGAACAGACGTGAATGCAATTTCATAAATCCATAGGGACAAATTATGAAAAAGAAATTAAAAAAAACGGGCTCCTCAATTTTTGCTCCGAACCACGTGTACTACCCCCTACGAGGATTATTCGGAAATCGAGTTCCATTCGTTTCAGCTCCGATTCACTCCCGGACGACCCCCGAATGGACGCGAATGCAATTTCATAAATCCACAGGGATATGAAAAGAATTCGAAAAAATATGCGCCTCAATTTTTGCTCCAGACCTCGTGTACCACCACCCACTACGAGGATTATTCGAAAAACGGGTTCCATTCATTTCAGCTCCGATTCACTTTCCCGACGACCCTGAATGGACGTGAATGTAATTTCATAAATCCACAGGGATAAATTACGAAAAGAAATCGAAAAAATGGGCTGCCTCAATTTTGCTCCAGACCTCGTGTACTACCCCCTACGAGGATTATTCAGAAATCGAAGGTCCATTCGTTTCAGCTCTGATTCACTTCTGGATGACCCCGAATGGACGCGAATGCAAGTTCATAAATCCACAGGGACAATTTACGAAAAGAAATCGAAAAAATGGGCCGCCTCAATTTTTGCTCCAGACATCGTGTACTACCCCTACGAGGATTATTCGGAAACCGAGTTCTATTCATTTCAGCTCCGGTTCACTCCCGGAGGACCCCGAATGGACGCGAATGCAATTTCATAATCCATAGGGACAAATTATGAAAAGAAATTGAAAAAAACGGGCCGCCTCAGTATTTCTCCAGGCCTCGTGTACTACCCCCTAACAAGGATTATTCGGAAACAGAGTTTCATTCGTTTCAGCTCCAATTCACTTCCGGACGACCCCAACAGAATGCGAATGCAATTTCATAAATCCATAGGGAGAAATTATGAAAAGAAATCGAAAAAAACAGCCGCCTCAATTTTTTCTCCAGACCTCGTGTACTACTCCCTAGGAAGATTATTCGGAAACCGATTTCAATTTGTTTCAGCTCTGATTCACTCCCGGACGTCGCCGAATGGTCGCGGATGCAATTGTATAAAATCCATAGGGACAAATTATGAAAATATATCGAAAAAACGGGCCGCCTCAATTTTTGCTCCAGACCTCGTGTACTACCCCCTACGAGGATTATTCGGAAAACGAGTTCCATTCGTTTCAGCTCCGATTCACTTCCGGACGACCCCGAATGGACGCGAATGCAATTTCATAAATCCACAGGGACAAATTACGAAAAGAAATAAAAAAAACGGGCCGCCTCAATTTTTGCTCCAGGCCTCGTGTACTACCCCTACGAGGATTATTCAGAAACCGAGTTCCATTCGTTTCAGCTCCGATTCACTTCCGGACGACCCCGAATGGAAGCGAATGCAATTTCATAAATCCACAGGGACAAATTACGAAAAGAAATCGAAAAAAATGGGCCGCCTCAATTTTTGCTCCAGACATCGTGTACTACCCCTACGAGGAATATTCGAAAACCGAGTTCTATTCATTTCAGCTCCGATTCACTCCCGGAGGACCCGAATGGACGCGAATGCAATTTCATAAATCCATAGGGACAAATTATGAAAGAAATCGAAAAAACGGGCCGCCTCAATTTTTCTCCAGACCTCGTGTACTACCCCCTAACGAGGATTATTCGGAAACCGAGTTCCATTCGTTTCAGCTCCAATTCACTTCCGATGACCCCAACTAGATGCGAATGCAATTTCATAAATCCATAGGGATAAATTATGAAAAGAAATCGAAAAACGGGGCCGCCTCAATTTTTGCTCCAGACCTCGTGTACTACTCCTACGAAGATTATTCGGAAACCGATTTCGATTCGTTTCAGCTCCGATTCACTCCCGGACGACCCCGAATGGTCGCCAATGCAATTTCATAAATCCATACGGACAAATTATGAAAAGAAATCAAAAAAACGGGCCGCCTCAATTTTTGCTCCAGACCTCATGTACTACCCCATATGAAGATTATTCAGAAATCGATTTCGATTCGTTTCAGCTCCAATTCACTCTCGGACGACCCCGAATGGTCGCGAATGCAATTTCATAAATCCATAGGGACAAATTATCAAAAGAAATCCAAAAAAATGGGCCGCCTCAATTTTGCTCCAGACCTCGTGTACTACCCCCCTAACCAGGATTATTCGGAAACCGAGTTACATTCGTTTCAGCTCCGATTCACTCCCGGACGACCCCCGAACAGACGTGAATGCAATTTCATAATTCCATAGGGACAAATATGAAAAGAAATTAAAAAAACGGGCCCCTTAATTTTTGCTCCAGACCACGTGTACTACCCCCTACGAGGATTATTCGGAAATCGAGTTCCATTCGTTTCAGCTCCGATTCACTCCCGGACGACCCCGAATGGATGCGAATGCAATTTCATAAATCCATAGGGATATGAAAAGAATTCGAAAAAATATGCCGCCTCAATTTTTGCTCCAGACCTCGTGTACCACCACCCACTACGAGGATTATTCGAAAAACGGGTTCCATTCATTTCAGCTCCGATTCACTTCCGGACGACCCTGAATGGACGTGAATGTAATTTCATAAATCCACAGGGACAAATTATGAAAAGAAATTGAAAAAACGGGCCGCCTCAATTTTTGCTCCAGACCTCGTGTACTACCCCTACGAGGATTATTCAGAAATCGAGTTCCATTCGTTTCAGCTCCGATTCACTTCCGGATGACCCCGAATGGACGCGAATGCAAGTTCATAAATCCATAGGGACAAATTACGAAAAGAAATCGAAAAAATGGGCCGCCTCAATTTTTGCTCCAGACATCGTGTACTACCCCTGTTATGGATTAAAACTACTATATATAATTGCTGTATTTAATACTAAGGAACGTGAGCTCCAAGGCTCGATTTGACTGCTCTTGTGTTTCGTGACTCAATCTGCCTTAACAAGATGCCTACGTACCTTGCTGATTGCAAAGGATCAAGCCAAAAAACGTAGTTCTGATTTTGTGGGGTGAGGCCCCTTATATAGATGTGGGAGTCCTTGAATTGGACTTGGTATAGGAGACTTGGTGGATAAGCCTCTGAATTAGGATAGACTTAGGAGTCCTAGGAAGTAGGAAGCTGATTCCTTATCCTTTTAGGTCCCCTTGGGGCTAATCTCTAAGGATTTATATCCTTATCGGGACTCTTTTCAACATCTGATTTCTCCCTTATTAATTAATTACGAAATTAATTAATAATCAGGGCTTTTGGGCCTTCTTTATTCCATCAGGCCTGATCTGGTCCATCAGGCTTAGCCTTTCTGGATTGAGTATCATATATCTATTTATTGGGCCTAGCAGCCCATACCTTGTAGTATTTAATTATACTATCATAATTTATTTATCCCTATCATTTGCCCCCAACTTTTGGGAAACATTGATTAGGTTTCACAGAAGTTAAATCTATTCGTTCCCTTACAGGGTTTTGTAAAGTGTTGAGCGACCTATACATTTACAATGAATCTTCCTTTTATTCAGGAATATCTTAATTTCCAGGAATTTTTCCCTAATTTTCTGGGATTTTCCCTAATTTTCTGGATTTTTTCCCTTAATTTCTGGGATTTATCCTTAATTTCCGGATTTTTCCCTTAATTTCTGGGATTTATCCTTAATTTTCTGGATTTATCCTTAATTTCTGGGATTTATCCTTAATTTTCTGGATTTATCCTTAATTTTCTGGATTTTTCCTTAATTTTCTGAAAATATTACCATTTTTTCAGAAATTATTTAAGGAATTTCCTTAATTTTCTGGATTTTTCCCTAATTTCTGGGATTTATCCTTAATTTTCTGGATTTTTCCTTAATTTTCTGAAAATATTACCATTTTTCAAAAATTATTTAAGGAATTTCCTTAATTTTCTGGATTTTTCCCTAATTTCTGGGATTTATCCTTTAATTTTCTGGATTTATTCCTTATTAATATTTTTCAGAAAATATTTAAGGAATTTCCTTATGGTACTCACAGGTATTTTCCCCTAATTTTTCAAGAATATTAAAAATAATTATTGAAAATTATTTTTAATTTTCCTGATCTTCTGGGAATTTTTGCTTTTGTTTTTCCCTATTTTTTGGAATTTTTCAGCAATTTCTTACTTTTAGCCCATTTTCTGATTAATTAAATAATCAGAAAATTGGCTTTTATTGCATAATGCATCCTAGGCGTTGTTGACCCCCGCCTAGGAGACATCCTTCCAACAGCGCCTAGGAATATTGTCTCCTGGGCGTTGTTGGAGGCCCCATACTTCCTAGGCGTTGTTGACCCCCGCCTAGGAGACATCCTTCCAACAGCGCCTAGGAATATTGTCTCCTGGGCGTTGTTGGAGGCCCCATACTTCCTAGGCGTTGTTGACCCCCGCCTAGGAGACATCCTTCCAACAGCGCCTAGGAATATTGTCTCCTAGGCGTTGTTGGAGGCCCCATACTTCCTAGGCGTTGTTGACCCCGCCTAGGAGACATCCTTCCAACAGCGCCTAGGAATATTGTCTCCTGGGCGTTGTTGGAGGCCCCATACTTCCTAGGCGTTGTTGACCCCCGCCTAGGAGACATCCTTCTAACAGCGCCTAGGAATATTGTCTCCTGGGCGTTGTTGGAGGTCCCATACTTCCTAGGCGTTGTTGACCCCCGCCTAGGAGACATCCTTCCAACAGCGCCTAGGAATATTGTTTCCTGGGCGTTGTTGGAGGCCCAATACTTCCTAGGCGTTGTTGACCCCCGCCTAGGAGACATCCTTCCAACAGCGCCTAGGAATATTGTCTCCTGGGCGTTGTTGGAGGCCCCATACTTCCTAGGGCGTTGTTGACCCCCGCCTAGGAGACATCCTTCCAACAGCGCCTAGGAATATTGTCTCCTGGGCGTTATTGGAGGTTGTTCGAGCTTTGATTCATTCAATGAACTTTGATTTTAAATCTTTTCAAAATTCAAATCTTATGGGCTTCCCGCCTTTTTCTTAGGCCCAGGCCCATTTGTGCATCTTTGAGCTCCTCTATATAAGAGGTGGAGTGTGAGTTCATTTCTCACACTTCACCTTCACAAAAATTTGTAAACTTCAACTCTGCAATTAGTCTCTTAAGAATCGCCACCTCCAAGCTATTTCCGGCTTTATACTCCACCGCCTTCTGGGCTGATTTTGAAGATTCCGTTTGAATCTTCATCTTCTTCACTTACTTTCAAGAGCTTCCTGGGTTTTTGTCTTCATTCATGGCGGATTCCGATTCATCTCACTCCCATGTCCCCCAAGCTGTCGCCCGTCCCTCTAGGGCCAGCCGAGGTAAAAAATCTCTTGTACATTCCTCAGTTATTTCTCTTAGGGATCTTTTAACCGAATTCGGGCAAGCCTTTCCTAACATGTTACACTTAGATGCATATAATTATCCTTCTAGATTTGGTCTAGATCAAGTAGGCACCATAGCCCGCCTTTTTGGCATTTCTCACCCTTATAGGGCCGAGGCTCCAGGCCCAATGATAGGGCCTGCTACCCAAAACCTGGGGCCATTCGGGTCTATAAGGAAACCTTCTATGCTGGTTTTCGCCTACCTCCTCATCCTTTTGTTTTTTCGCCTCTTGGCTGAGGCTCGAGTCTGTCCGACCCAACTCACACCCAACTTTTGGCGTTTTATTCACTGTTATATGGCCCAATCTCGTAAACACGGTTTTGAGCCAAATGTTTGTGTCTTTCGTTACTTATTTAAATTTGTAAATGCTTCTGAGGACCAAGGATGGGTCAAAATAGTTCATAGATCCTTGGCCCGTTCCTACTTTATTTCTGGCACCAACCTCGACTCGTATCCAACATGGAAGAGTGAGTGGTTTTTTGTATTTCTGGATTCCGAGGAGGGTTGGGATCATTTTTTCAGGCCCAACTTCTCAAAAAGTATAGACGGGTCTTTAAGAGACCTAAAATTGGGGATAGATGAGGATGCGGCCATCAAGGCTATTACTGCTGATAACTTGCACCATTGCGCTCTCATCCTTTCAGAGGGTAATTTGCAAAGTTTAGGTCTAAGTGACCTCGGTCCCGAGGGTATTTCTTTCCCCTTTTTGTTCCATTTTTTCCTTTCTCTATTTGTCCTTTTCCTTACGTGTTCGTATTTGCCTGCAGCTAAGGCCGCTTTGGACACGATCTTCAGAAGCGGGAGGCCCGTGCCGCCCAGGGCTCTGCTGTTGAGACCCACCGCGACAAGCGGGTTAGGATTGGTGACGGCCCTTCAGTCACAGTTCAGGAGGCCGTCCCTACCTTTTATCCCAGAGGCCTCCTAGCCTTGATGAAGATACCTCTCCCTTCACTGTCACTTGGGGCCTTCAGAGGAGGGACACGGTAGTAGGGAGTTCCGAGGCTGCCGCCGTTTGGTCTCAGAGTGTGATTACGCCTCGTGACAGGGCTGAGATCGTAGAGTCTTCTGATGACCTACAGATTGAGCGTCTGGGTGCTCAGGCCGTGGCTTCTGTAAGCCTCTTCCTTTTTTAACTATTATTTTTTTTTTTTTTTTTTTTACTTACTGTACTTTGATATGTTCATGCAGATGAATACCTATCTCCAGGCTGCCCTTCACAATTTGAAGGATGTGAGGACCAGCCTAACTATTGCTGAGAGGGACAGGGATAGGTACCTCAAGGCTTCTGAGGCCAACTTCACTCGTTTCCGTGAGGTAGAGAAGGAGCTGGCGGATGAGAAGGAGAAAGTTCGTAATCTGGAGCTGGATGCTCAAAGGGCCCGAGCTGAGGTGATAGCTGAGTATAAGGCATCTCAGGACTTTCAGGATGTCCTAAATGCTGAGTACGATGCTAACTTCCCGGAGACCTTTTCTAGCTGTTGGGAGCAGATAGTAGAGGAGATTGGGAAGAAGATTCCGGAGGTGACTCTCACTGCCTATCCAGTCCCTGACATTCCTGGGAGAGAGCCTCTTCTTGATGACATCCCTCTTTCTCCTATTCTTGCTTCTTCTGCTGAGGCCGAAGCTGTTTCTCCTCGAGGTGCTGATCATGTTCCAGTTCCTTCTTCTGCTGCCAATGAAGGAAACATCGATGATGACTTCTTCAAAGATCTTTGAGTATTTTGTTTTTCTTGTTTGGCCCATTGTGGCTTTCTATGTATTGACTTAATCGCATTCAGAACTTATTACCCTTCGGGGCTTGTATTCTATATGTTGCTTTTCTTGCCTTTTTCTGTTTTATCTTTACAATCTTAATATGCATTTGAACCTTAAAACATCCTTAGATAGAAATAATTTCAAACTCTTTAATATGAAGTCTGGTTTTCCAAAACCTTACATAGCATGGGTTCGACCCTAATCAACAATAGCTAGACAATGTGAATTCTACTGGAATATAAAATCCTATGCAAGCAAAGCTTCAAGGTGCTTTTAAACCTACTTGTCAATGACAAGTGAGAATCGTACTTCTCCTATCTTACACATAGTAAACCTTCAGGTTTTGTGCGTGCCAGGTCCTCGGGACTTCAAAACCCTCCATAGTTTCCAGCTTGTAGGTTCCTCTACCCTGAACGCTCTTGACTCTGTACGGCCCTTCCCAATTCGGGGCAAGCTTTCCTTTCTGTCCAACACCAGAAGCCTCTATTTTTCTCAAGACTAGATCTCCTTGTTTAAAAAATCTCTCTTTAACCCTTAGGTTGTAATAGAATGAAGCCTTTTTCTGATATTCTACTATCTTTGCATGTGCCTCATCTCGCACCTCGTCAATTAGATCCAGGGCTAACCTCTGCCCTTCCTCATTTTCTACAGCATTGAAAGTCTGAATCCTTGGAGAGGAATGCGATATCTCCACGGGAACTACTGCTTCTGCCCCATACGCCAACATGAAGGGAGTTGCTCCTGTCGTAACTCTACAGGTAGTCCTATAGGCCCATAATATGGGAAGTATCTCATCCACCCAATTATTTCTTGACTTCTCGATCCTTTTCTTTAATCCATCCAGAATTATTCGATTTGCTACCTCCGCTTGCCCATTGGCTTGCGGGTGAGCCACAGAGGTGAATCGTAACTCAATTTCATTTTCTTCACAATACTTCTTGAATTCCTCATTGTTGAATTGTGTTCCATTGTCAGTGACGAGGATACGGGGAATTCCATATCGGCACATAATGTTTTCCCACAGGAATTGTGCAACCTGCTTAGTTGTGATTTGGCCAAGGGTTTGGCTTCGATCCACTTGGTGAAATAATCAATGGCTACAATCAGAAATTTCCTTTGTGCCGTGGCCATAGGAAAGGGCCCTAGAATATCCATTCCCCACATGGCAAAGGGAATAGGCGAGTTGATAGAGGTCAGCATCTCGGGGGGTTGTCTAACAACTGGTGCATGCTTTTGACAGCGATCACACTTCTTCACATATTCTTTGGCATCAGCCATCATTTCTGGCCAATAGAAGCCTAAACGAGTTATCTTATGAGCCAAGGCCCTGCCCCCCAAGTGTTGTCCACAAATACCTTTATGCACTTCTTCAAGAGCTAAGCGTGCCTCATCGGGCCTGAGACACCTCAAGTAAGGAACCACGAAAGATCTTTTATATAGAATCCCATCTATCAAAGAGTACCTTAGTGCTCGAACAGTTAACTTCCGTGCCTCAATTGCATCGCTTGGCAACCAACCGATCTGAATGTGAGCCTTGATGGGATCAATCCATGACGTCCCCAAGCCTACGGGAGCCACAAGCTTAACATCTATGCTTCGTGTCTTCAAAACACGGAAGTACACACTTCCTGAACTTTCTTCAATCTCAGATGAAGCAAACTTTGATAGTGCATCTGCTTTAGCATTTTCTTCCCTTGGAATGTGTTCAACATGGCATTCATTAAATTGGGTCATCACAGCCCTTACTAGGCGAACATACTTAGCCATCGTATCATCCCTTGCTTCAAATTCTCCCTTTACCTGGGATATGATCAACTTCGAGTCTCCACGGACCTTTAAGTTTTTGACTCTAAGTGTCCCAGCTAGACCAAGGCCAGCAATCAGGGCTTCATACTCTGCCTCATTGTTTGTGGTTGGGAAGTCTAGCTTCATGGCATACTCAATTAAGAATCCATCAGGGCTTTGCAAAACCAACCCTGCTCCACTGGAATTTGTTTTTGATGCTCCATCAAAATAGAGAACCCAATATTCTTTCTCCTTGTCCCCATTGTCGACTCCCTTGTCTTGAGGTATGGTATCTTCCTGCCCCCCGACTTCTTGGTTGGGTATGGTACATTCCACCACGAAGTCAGCTAGTGCCTGGGCTTTTATGGCCGTACGTGGCTTATACTTGAGATCGAACTCTCCCAACTCTATTGCCCACTTAATCAGTCTCCCACTTGCCTTGGGACTGTGAATGATATTTCTCAGTGGCTGATTTGTTAGTACTTCAATTTGGTGAGCTTGAAAATAAGGACGCAGCTTTCTTGAAGCCATTACCAAGGCTAGAGCGAATTTCTCAATGGCTGAATAATTCAACTCAGCACCAGGCAAAATTTTGCTGACATAGTATACGGGTTTCTGGACTTTCAGTTCCTCCTTAACCAACACCGCGCTCAAGGCGCTTTCTGAAACAGCCAAGTACAAGAATAAAACTTCACCCAGAACTGGCTTAGCCAACAACGGGGCCTGGCCCATATACTTCCTTAACTCTTCAAATGCCTTCTGATTTTCCTCACTCCATACAAAGTCTTTAATGTTCTTTAATGACTTGAAGAATGACAAGCACTTGTCTCCTGACTTGGAGATGAATCGTCCTAGCGCAGCAACCCTTCCTGTGAGTTTCTGAACATCCTTGACAGTATTTGGGGGTTCCATGTCCAGGATTGCCTTTATTTTATCGGGGTTTGCCTCGATTCCCCTCTTCGAGACCATCAATCCCAAGAATTTTCCAGATCCTACTCCGAAAGCACACTTCGTCGGATTCAACATCATCTTGTGGTACCTCAGGACCTCAAAAGCTTCCCTTAAATGGGCTATATGATCAGTCTTTACTAGACTCTTGACTAACATGTCATCAACATAGACTTCCATAGTCTTACCAATAAGATCCTTAAAAACTTCTATTCACCAACCTTTGATAGGTGGCTCCTGCATTCTTGAGACCAAATGCCATAACAAGATAACAATAAACACCAAAGTCAGTGATAATGATACCTTTGGAATGTCATCCTTATGCATTTTGATCTGGTTGTATCCGCTAAACCCATCCATGAAACTCAGCATATCATGTCCAGCGGTGGCATCAATCAAAGTATCAATTCTAGGCAGCGGAAAACAGTCTTTGGGGCATGCATCATTCAGATCGGTGAAGTCTATACACATCCTCCACTTTCCATTAGCCTTCTTCACCATTACAGGGTTTGCTAACCACTCCGGAAATTGAATCTCCTCAATGAAACCAGCTTCTAAGAGCTTTTCCACTTCCTGCTTTATAGCCTGTTGTCTTTCCGGGGCAAAATTTCTTTTCTTTTGTTTTACTGTCTTCCGGCTTGGATCCACGTTTAACTTGTGGGTAATTACTCCGGGTCTATGCCTGGCATATCAGCTGCTGACCATGCAAACACATCACTATTTTCTTGCAAAAATTTCACTAACTTCCCTCTAAGGGGCTCCTCTAATGTAGCTCCAATGAAAGTCATCCTCTCAGGATTCTTGGGATCTAAAGGAACCGAAATCAATTCTTCTGCTGGCCTTCCTCTATTCTCATCATTTTCCTCGAACATCCATATCTTCAATAGGAAGAACCTGCCCCCCGACTCCATCTGCCCTCAAAGAGGCCACATAACAGCTTCTAGCCATTTTTGATCTCCCCTCTCTTCTCCAATCCCGTTTCGGGTGGGAAACTTCATGACTGAATGGTAGGAAGAGGGGGACTGCCTTGAAGGCATGTATCCCTGTTCTCCCCATGATAGCATTATAAGTGAACTAGCCTTACCCACCACAAAATCCAGCATCTGCGTTGCTTGCCTTGGCTCCGTACCTATGGTGGTTGGCAATTTAATTATCCCTTCCACAGGACATTCTACTCCAGCAAATCCATATATCGGCATGTCGGTTGGTGTCAACTGGGAGTCGTTATACCCCATCCTTAGAAAGGTGTCATGGAGCAAGATATCCACAGAAGCACCATTATCCACAAGGACCCTCTTAACCGGGCTATTTCCTATTATCGGCGTTATGACCAGCGGGTCGTCATGGGGAAACTTCACACCCTCTAGGTCGGAATCATCAAAAGCCAATGTTACTGTCTTCCTGGCCCTCTTCGGGGCTTCTCCAACAATATGCATAACCTCTCTAGTATATGCCTTTCTGGAATTTTTTTGACAATCCAGCAGCAGTTGGACCTCCAAAGATCGTGTTTATCACAGGCCCTCGAGGTCTCGGCCCTCCATAAATGGTGTTTATAACTGGTCCTCTAGGTTGGGGATTCCGCCCCTGATCATCTTGGTCCCTCCTACGATCTTCAAAGTTCTTCCTTCCATTATTATTTCTGTCTCCTCCATCTCCAGTATACTTGTTCAATCTTCCTTTTCGAATCAAAAACTCAATTTCATCTTTCAGCTGCCTACACTCATCGGTGTCATGGCCAACATCTTTGTGAAACCTGCAATACTTGCCCTTATCTAGCTTGGCGGGATCAGCCTTCAAGGGCTTAGGCCAGCGAATATCTCTGTCTTTCTCAATCTCCATCAAAATCTGACTTCTGGGAGCATTCAGCTTAGCGTATTCAGTGAACTTTTGCCCAGGTCCTCCCTTCTTGGGGGTTGAATCAGGGTTTTGTTCAGTTCTAGGATATTTATCCTTAGCGATATACTCCAAATCAGTTTTTCGTTTCTTGCCTCCATGGGCTCATTACTTACTACGGTCTTCCTCATACTTTCTTCAACCTTGATATACTTCCCTGCCCTCTCTTGGAGCTGCAACATGCTCTCAGGGGGTCGTTTAGCCAAGACATCTTGAAAAACCTCATCCCTAGTCCTTGTTGCAGTGCTATCATGGCTACTTTATCATCAAGGTCTGGGACTTTTAAAGCCTCCTTTGTAAAACGATTTAGGTAATCTCTTAAGGATTCTCTAGCTCCCTGCACAAGACTCATAAGAGATGCGAACTTTTCTCATGGACTCTTCCACTGATGAATTGCTTAATAAAAGCCTGACTTAATTCTCTGAATGATCCAATAGAATTTGGGGGTAGGCGACTGTACCATCTTGAGCCATACCCGACAGGGTTTGAGGGAAGGCCCGACATTTTATAGCATCATCACAGGGTTGCAGCAGCAGTGCATAGAGATGTCTAACATGATTAGCGGGGTCTCCCGTGCCATCATAGGCTTTGATAGTGGGCATCTTAAATTTCTCGAGATATGGGCATTCATTACTCTTCTATGAAGGGTGGAGGTTGGATCATCAGGATCTCCAAGGGGAAGAAGATTGCTTGGATCAGTTCTTGGGACAGCAGCCCTTCTTCGTACCGGGACCATCCAGGTCTATGATAGGAGGAGGGTTTCTCTCCCCTAGGATGCATCTGGCTTTTGGTGGCCTGGTGAGCTTCCAAATCACGCCTCAGCCTTTGGATTCAGCCTCATGAGCCCTGATCCTTTCCGCACTTCTTGGGATTCGCCCCTGGGGTGCTTTGGGGGCGTTGCCTTCCATCGGCCATCGGCTCTTTTCCAGGACGCCTCCTTCTTGGGGCCACTTCATCGTCCGAAGATTCGGAGTCTCTCTCAGTGTAAGGACCAGAAAATTCCCGATCCTCAGGGATAGGATCCAAACCTCGTATATAAGGGGGCGACTGCCCTCGTGCTATGTTTCGCCCAGCATATCCGCTTCCTCCAACCTCGGGGTAAAGGGGCATCCCATAAGGGGGGTTAGTGGTAACAATAGTTGAAAATTCATACCCGACGGGTCGAGAATTCACAGGTATATGTACTTATTGAACTTGAGGATTCGTACCTTGAATAGTCGGGGGAGTTGTCCCTTGTGGCTGAGGTTGAGTTGCCCCTGTCTGGGCTTCCCCCTGAGTAGATGCATAAGTTGAATGGGGAGGAACCTCCACGGTTGATGAAATCACCTGGGTTGTCCCTGATGGTGTTCCCTCCTCCAGAGTGCTGGTTGTTCTCCGTGTTCTCCGCCATGGTTGTTGTTCCGTGTCTTCCCACAGATGGCGCCAAATGTTATGGATTAAAACTACTATATATAATTGCTGTATTTAATACTAAGGAACGTGAGCTCCAAGGCTCGATTTGACTGCTCTTGTGTTTCGTGACTCAATCTGCCTTAACAAGATGCCTACGTACCTTGCTGATTGCAAAGGATCAAGCCAAAAAACGTAGTTCTGATTTTGTGGGGTGAGGCCCTTATATAGATGTGGGAGTCCTTGAATTGGACTTGGTATAGGAGACTTGGTGGATAAGCCTCTGAATTAGGATAGACTTAGGAGTCCTAGGAAGTAGGAAGCTGATTCCTTATCCTTTTAGGTCCCCTTGGGGCTAATCTCTAAGGATTTATATCCTTATCGGGACTCTTTTCAACATCTGATTTCTCCCTTATTAATTAATTACGAAATTAATTAATAATCAGGGCTTTTGGGCCTTCTTTATTCCATCAGGCCTGATCTGGTCCATCAGGCTTAGCCTTTCTCGATTGAGTATCATATATCTATTTATTGGGCCTAGCAGCCCATACCTTGTAGTATTTAATTATAATATCATAATTTATTTATCCCTATCAACCCCCTACGAGGATTATTCGGAAACCGAGTTCCATTCGTTTCAGCTCCGATTCACTCCCGGAGGACCTCGAATGGACGCGAATGCAATTTCATAAATCCATAGGGACAAATTATGAAAAGAAATCGAAAAAACGGGCCGCCTCAATTTTTTCTCCAGACCTCGTGTACTACCCCCTACGAGGATTATTCGAAAACCGAGTTCCATTCGTTTCAGCTCCAATTCACTTCCGGACGACCCCAACTGGATGCGAATGCAATTTCATAAATCCATAGGGACAAATTATGAAAGGAAATCGAAAAAAACGGGCCGCCTCAATTTTTGCTCCAGACCTCGTGTACTACCCCCTACGAGGATTATTCGGAAAATGAGTTCCATTCGTTTTAGCTCCGATTCACTTCCGGACAACCCCGAATGGACGCGAATGCAATTTCATAAATCCACAGGGACAAATTACGAAAAGAAATCAAAAAAACGGGCCGCCTCAATTTTTGCTCCAGACCTCGTGTACTACCCCTACGAGGATTATTCAGAAACCGAGTTCCATTCGTTTCAGCTCCGATTCACTTCCGGACGACCCCGAATGGACGCGAATGCAATTTCATAAATCCACAGGGACAAATTACGAAAAGAAATCGAAAAAATGGGCCGCCTCAATTTTTGCTCCAGACATCGTGTACTACCCCTACGAGGAATATTCGGAAACCGAGTTCTATTCATTTCAGCTCCGATTCACTCCCGGAGGACCCCGAATGGACGCGAATGCAATTTCATAAATCCATAGGGACAAATTATGAAAAGAAATCGAAAAAAACGGGCCGTCTCAATTTTTTCTCCAGACCTCGTGTACTACCCCCTAACGAGGATTATTCGGAAACCGAGTTCCATTCGTTTCAGCTCCAATTCACTTCCGGATGACCCCAACTGGATGCGAATGCAATTTCATAAATCCATAGGGATAAATTATGAAAAGAAATCGAAAAACGGGCCCGCCTCAATTTTTGGTCCAGACCTCGTGTACTACTCCCTACGAAGATTATTCGGAAACCGATTTCGATTCGTTTCAGCTCCGATTCACTCCCGGACGACCCCGAATGGTCGCGAATGCAATTTCATAAATCCATACGGACAAATTATGAAAAGAAAATAAAAAAAAACGGGCCGCCTCAATTTTTGCTCCAGACCTCATGTACTACCCCATACGAAGATTATTCAGAAATCGATTTCGATTTGTTTCAGCTCTGATTCACTCCCGGACGACCCCGAATGGTCGCGAATGCAATTCATAAATTCATAGGGACAAATTATCAAAAGAAATCAAAAAATGGGCCGCCTCAATTTTTTCTCCAGACCTCGTGTACTACCCACCTACGAGGATTATTCAGAAACCGAGTTACATTCGTTTCAGCTCCGATTCACTCCCGGACGACCCCGAACAGACGTGAATGCAATTCATAAATCCATAGGGACAAATTATGAAAAGAAATTAAAAAAAACGGGCCCCTCAATTTTTGCTCCAGACCACGTGTACTACCCCCGACGAGGATTATTCAGAAATCGAGTTCCATTCCTTTCAGCTCCGATTCACTCCCGGACGACCCCGAATGGACGCGGAATGCAATTTCTTAAATCCATAGGGATATGAAAAGAATTCGAAAAAATATGCCGCCTCAATTTTTGCTCCAGACCTCGTGTACCACCACACCACTACGAGGATTATTCGAAAAAACGGGTTCCATTCATTTCAGCTCCGATTCACTTCCGGACGACCCTGAATGGACGTGAATGTAATTTCATAAATCCACAGGGACAAATTACGAAAAGAAATCGAAAAAACGGGCCGCCTCAATTTTTGCTCCAGACCTCGTGTACTACCCCTACGAGGATTATTCAGAAATCGAGTTCCATTCGTTTCAGCTCCGATTCACTTCCAGATGACCCCGAATGGACGCGAATGCAAGTTTCATAAATCCACAGGGACAAATTACGAAAAGAAATCGAAAAAATGGGCCGCCTCAATTTTTGCTCCAGACATCGTGTACTACCCCCTACGAGGATTATTCGGAAACCGAGTTCCATTCGTTTCAGCTACGATTCACTCCCGGAGGACCCCGAATGGACGCGACTGCAATTTCATAATCCATAGTGGACAAATTATGAAAAGAAATCGAAAAACGGGCCGCCTCAATTTTTGCCCCAGACCTCGTGTACTACCCCCTACGAGGATTATTCGGAAAAGGAGTTCCATTCGTTTCAGCTCCGATTCACTTCCGGACGACCCCGAATGGACGCGAATTGCAATTTCATAAATCCACAGGGACCAAATTACGAAAGAAATAAAAAAAACGGGCCGCCTCAATTTTTGCTCCAGACCTCGTGACTAACCCCTACGAGGATTATTCAGAAACCTAGTTCCATTCGTTTCAGCTCCGATTCACTCCGACCACCCCGAATGGACGTGAATGCAATTTCATAAATCCACAGGGACAAATACGAAAAGAAAATCGAAAAAAATGGGTCGCCCTCAATTTTTGCTCCAGACATCGTGTTACTACCCCTACGAGGAATATTCGGAAACCGAGTTCTATTCATTTCAGCTCCGATTCACTCCCGGAGGACCCCGAATGGACGCGAATGCAACTTTCATAACTCCATAGGGGACAAATTATGAAAAGAAATCGAAAAAACGGGTCGCCTCAATTTTTCTCCAGACCTCGTGTACTACCCCCTAATGAGGATTATTCCGAAACCGAGTTCCATTCATTTCAACTCCAATTCACTTCCGGATGACCCCAACTGGATGCGAATGCAATTTCATAAATCCATAGGGATAAATTATGAAAAGAAATCGAAAAACGGGCCGCCTCAATTTTTGCTCCAGACCTCGTGTACTACTCCCTACGAAGATTATTCGGAAACTGATTTCGATTCGTTTCAGCTCCGATTCACTCCCGGACGACCCGAATGGTCGTGAATGCAATTTCATAATTCAAACGGACAAATTATGAAAGAAATAAAAAAAAAGGGGCCTCAATTTTTGCTCCAGACCTCATGTACTACCCCATACGAAGATTATTCAGAAATCGATTTCGATTCGTTTCAGCTCCGATTCACTCCCGGACGACCCGAATGGTCGTGAATGCAATTTCATAAATCCATAGGGAAAATTATCAAAAGAAATAAAAATGGGCCGCCTCAATTTTTTCCAGACCTCGTGGACTACCCACCTACGAGGATTATTCGGAAACCGAGTACATTCGTTTCAGCTCCGATTCACTCCCGGACGACCCCGAACAGACGTGAATGCAATTTCAAATCCATAGGGACAAATTATGAAAAGAAATTAAAAAAACGGGCCCCTCAATTTTTGCTCCAGACCACGTGTACTACCCCTACGAGGATTATTCGGCAACCGAGTTCCATTCGTTTCAGCTTGATTCACTCCGGACGACCCCGAATGGACGCAAATGCAATTTCAACATCCATGGGGATATGAAAAGAATTCGAAAAAATATGCCGCCTCAATTTTTGCTCCAGACCTCGTGGTACCACACCCACTACGAGGATTATTCGAAAAACGGGTTCATTCATTTGAGCTCCGATTCACTTTCGGACGACCCTGAATGGACGTGAATGTAATTTCATAAATCCACAGGGATAAATTACGAAAAGAAATCGAAAAAACGGGCCGCCTCAATTTTGCTCCAGACCTCGTGTACTACCTACGGGATTATTCAGAAATCGAGTTCCATTCGTTTCAGCTCCGATTCACTTCCGGATGAACCCGAATGGACGCGAATGCAAGTTCATAAATCCACAGGGACAATTTACGAAAGAAATCGAAAAATGGGCCGCCTCAATTTTGCTCCAGACATCGTGTATCCCCTACGAGGATATTCGGAAACCGAGTTCTATTCTTTTCAGCTGGTCACTCCGGAGGACCCCGAATGGACGCGAATGCAATTTCATAAATCCATAGGGACAATTATGAAAAGAAATTGAAAAAACAAGGCCGCCTCAATTATTTCTCCAGGCTCGTTACTACCCCCTAACGAGGATTATTCGGAAACAGAGTTCCATTCGTTTCAGCTCCAATTCACTTCCGGACGACC
>NW_027417475.1:0-68013 GCF_009905375.1 Apium graveolens | reverse complement strand
TAAAAAAACTGGCCGCAGTCAATTTTTGCTCCAGACCTCGTGTATACCCCCTACGACGATTATTCGGAAATTGAATTTGATTCGTTTCAGCTCCGATTCACTCCCGACGACCCGAAATGGTGCAAATGCAATTTCATAAATCCAAAGGGACAAATATGAAAAGAAATCGAAAAATGGGCCACCGAAATTTTTGCTACAGACCTCGTGTACTACCCCTAGGAGGATTATTCAGAAATCGAGTTCGATTCTTTCAGCTCCGATTCACTTCCGGAGGACCCCGAATGGACGCGAATGCAATTTCATAAATCCATAGGGACAAATTATGAATTGAAATCGAAATAACGGGCCGCCTCAATTTTTGCTCAGACCCGTGTACTACCCCCTACGAGGATTATTCGGAAATCGAGTTCCATTCGTTTAGCTCCGATTCACTTCCGGACGACCCCACTGGATGCGAATGCAATGTCATAAATCTATAGGGAAAACAATGAAAAGAAATTGAAAAAAACGGGCCGCCTCAATTTTTGCTCCGGACCTCGGTGTACTACCCCTACGAGGATTATTCGGAACCGAGTTCCATTCGTTTCAGCTCCGATTCACTTCCGGACGACCCCGAATGGACGGGAATGCAATTTCATAAATCCACAGGGAGAAATTATGAAAAGAAATCGAAAAACGGGCTGCCTCAATTTTTGCTCCAGACCTCCTGTACTACCCCCTACGAGGATTATTTGGAAACCGAGTTCCATTCGTTTCATCTCCGATCCACTTCCGGACGACCCCCGAATGGACGGTGAATGCAATTTCATAAATCCATAGGGAGAAATTATGAAAAGAAATCGAAAAACGGGCCGCCTCAATTTTTGCTACAGACCTCGTGCACTACCCCCTACGAGGATTATTCGGAAACCGAATTTCGATTCATTTCAGCTCCGATTCACTCCCCGGACGTCCCAAATGGTCGCGAATGCAATTTCATAAATCCATAGGGACAAATTATGAAAAAAAATTGAAAAAAACGGGCCGCCTCAATTTTTTTCTCCAGACCTCGTGTACTACCCCCTACGAGGATTATTCGGAAAACGAGTTCGATTCGTTTCAGCTCCGATTCACTCCCGGACGACCCCGAATGGTCCGCGAATGCAATTTCATAAATCCATAGGGACAAATTATGAAAAGAAATCGAAAAATGGGCCGCCTCAATTTTTGCTCCAGACCTCGTGTACTACCCTTTACGAGGATTATTCGAAACCGAGTTCCATTCATTTCAGCTCCGATTCACTTCTGGATGACCCCGAATGGACACGACTGCAATTTCATAAATCCATAGGACAAATTATGAAAAGAAATCGAAAAAATGGGGCCGCCTCAATTTTTGCTCCCGACCTCGTGTACTACCACCCCCTACGAGGACTATTCGGAAATGAGTTCCATTCAATTCAGCTCCGATTCACTTCCGGACGACCCTGAATGGACGTGAAGGCAATTTCATAAATCTATAGGGACTAATTATGAAAAGAAATCGAAAAAATGGGCCGCCTCAATTTTGCTCCAGACCCTCGTGTACTACCCCTACGAGGATTATTCGGAAACCGAGTTCATTCGTTCAGCTCCGATTCACTTCCGGACGACCCCGAATGGACGTGAATGCAATTTCATAAATCCATAGGGAGAAATTATGAAAAGAAATCGAAAAATGGGCGCCTCAATTTTTGCTACAGACCTCGTGTACTACCCCTACGATGAGATTATTCGGAAACCGATTTCGATTCGTTTCAGCTCCGATTCACTCCCGGACGACCCCGAATGGTCGCGAAGGCAATGTCATAAATCCATAGGGACAAATTATGAAAATAATCGAAAAACGGGCGCCTCAACTTTTTCTCCAGACTCGTGCATTACCCCTACGAGGATTATTGAAGAAACCGAGTTCCATTCGTTTCAGCTCGATTTCACTCCCGAGCGACCCCGAATGGACGTGAATGCAATTTCATAAATCCACAGGGACAAATTATGAAAAAAATCGAAAAAAACGGCCGCCTTAATTTTTGCTCCAGACCTCGTGTATACCCCCTTTGAGGATTATTCGGAAAACGAGGTTCGATTCATTTCAGCTCGATTCACTCCCGGACGACCCCGAATGGTCGTGAATGCAATTTCATAAATCACATGGACAAATATGAAAAGAAATAAAAAAAAACTGGCCGCATCATTTTTTGCTCCAGACCTCGTGTACTACCCCCTACGAGGATTATTCGGAAACGAGTTCGATTCGTTTCAGCTCCGATTCACCCGGACGACCCCGAATGGTCGCGAATGCAATTCATAAATCCAAGGGACAAATTATGAAATGATCGAAAAAACGGGCCGCCTCAATTTTTGCTCCAGACCTCGTGTACTACCCCCTACGAGGATTATTCGGAAATGAGTTCCATTCATTTCAGCTCCGATTCACTTCCGGACGACCCTGAATGGACGTGAATGCAATTTCATAAATCCACAGGGAACAAATTATGAAAAGAAAAAATCAAAAAATAAGTCTCTCCTCAATTTTTGCTCCAGACCTTGTGTACTACCACTACAAGGATTATTCAGAAACCGAGTTTCATTCGTTTCAGCTCCGATTCACTTCCGGACGACCCCCGAATGGACGTGAATGCAATTTCATAAATCCATAGGGAGAAATTATGAAAAGAATTGAAAACGGGCTTCCTCAATTTTTGCTACAGAACTCATGTACTACCCCCTACTAGGATTATTCGGAAACGATTTCGATTCGTTTCAGCTCCGATTCACTACCGGACGTCCCCGAATGGTCGTGGATGCAATTTCATAAAATCCCTACGGACAAATTATTAAAAGAAATCAAAAAAACGGGCCGCCTCAATTTTTGCTCCAGACCTCGTATACTACCCCCATACGAAGATTATTCAGAAATCGAGTTTGTTTCGTTTCTGCTCCGATTCACTCCCGGACGACCCCGAATGGTCGCGAATGCAATTTCATAAATCCATGGACCAAATTATGAAAAGAAATTGAAAAAACGGGCCGCCTTAATTTTTGCTCCAGACCTCGTGTACTACCCCCCTATGAGGATTATTCGGAAACCGAGTTACATTCGTTTCAGCTCCGATTCACTCCCGGACGATCCCGAATGGACGTGAATGCAATTTCATAAATCCATAGGGACAAATTATGAAAAGAAATTAAAAAAACGGGCCGCCTCATTTTTTGCTCCGTACCACGTGTAGTACCCTTGACGAGGATTATTCGGAAATCGATTTCCATTCGTTTTAGCTCCGATTCACTTCCGGACGACCCCGAATGGATGTGAATGCAATTTCATAAATCCATATGGAGAAATTATGAAAAGAAATCAAAAATGGGCCGCCTCAATTTTTGCTACAGACCTCGTGTACTACCCACTACAAGGATTATTCGGAAACCGATTTCGATTCGTTTCAGCTCCGATTCACTCCCGGACGTCCCCGAATGGTCGCGAATGCAATTTCATAAATCCATAGGGACAAATTATGAAAAGAAATCAAAAAATGGGCCGCCTCAATTTTTGCTCCAGACCTCGTGTAGATGTGGATCTCTCCACAAAGAAAGAAAAGAAAAAGAAGAAAAGGGATAAGAGAAGAAGAGGATATTTCAAAAGAACACGATCAATCCAGAAACGTGAACTTTGAATCTCAAATTGCTTAGATCAATCCAGAAACTAAGTAATTTGAATCTAACCTTCAAAAACAATCCAGTAATTGAAGTTTAGAGAAAAGAAAAACTACTCATAGTTTATCTCAAAACACAAGTTTTATATCGAGGATTATTCGGAAAACAAGTTCGATTCGTTTCAGCTCCGATTCACTCCCGGACGACCCCGAATGGTCGCGAATGCAATTTCATAAATCCAAAGGGACAAATTATGAAAATTAATCGAAAAAATGGGCCGCCTCAATTTTTGCTCCAGACCTCGTGTACTACCCCCTACGAGGATTATTCGAAAAATGAGTTCCATTCGTTTCAGCTCCGATTCACTCCCGGACGACCCCCAATGGACGCGAATGCAATTTCATAAATCCACAGGGACAAATTACGAAAAGAAATCAAAAAAATGGGCCGCCTCAATTTTGCTCCAGACCTCGTGTACTACCCCTACGAGGATTATTCGGAAAACCGAGTTCCATTCGTTTCAGCTCCGATTCACTTCCGAACGACCCCGAATGGACGCGAATTTAATTTCATAAATCCACAGGGACAAATTACGAAAAGAAATCGAAAAAATGAGCCGCCTCAATTTTTGCTCCAGACATCGTGTACTACCCCCTACGAGGATTATTCAGAAACCGATTTCTATTCATTTCAGCTCCGATTCACTCCCGGAAGGCCCCGAATGGACGCGAATGCAATTTCATAAATCCATAGGGACAAATTATGAAAAGAAATCGAAAAAACGGGCTGCCTCAATTTTTTCTCCAGACCTCGTGTACTACCCCTAACGAGGATTATTCGGAAACCGAGTTCCATTCGTTTCATCTCCAATTCACTTCCGGACGACCCCAACTGAATGTGAATGCAATTCATTAATCCATAGGGACAAATTATGAAAAGAAATCGAAAAAATGGGCCACCTCAATTTTTGCTCCAGACCTCGTGTACTACTACTTATGAATATTATTTGGAAACCGATCTCGATTCGTTTCAGCTCCGATTCACTCCCGGACGACCCTGAATGGTCGCGAATGCAATTTCATAAATCCATACGGACAAATTATGAAAAGAAATCAAAAAAATGGGCCGCCTCAATTTTTGCTCCAGACCTGGTGTACTACCCCATACGAAGATTATTCGGAAATCAATTTAGATTCGTTTCAGCTCCGATTCACCTCCCGGACGACCCCGAATGGTCGCGAATGCAATTTCATAAATCCATAGGGACAAATTATGAAAAGAAATCGAAAAAACGGGCCGCCTCAATTTTTGCTCCAGACCTCGTGTACTGCCCCCTACGAGGATTATTCGAAAACCGAGTTACATTCGTTTCAGCTCTGATTCACTCCCGGACGATCCCGAATGGACGTGAATGCAATTTCATAAATCCATAGGGACAAATTATGAAAAGAAATTAAAAAAACGGGTCGCCGCAATTTTTGCTCCAGACTACGTGTACTACCTCCTACGAGGATTATTTGGATATCGATTTCCATTCGTTTCAGCTCCGATTCACTCCCGGACGACCCCGAATGGACGCGAATGCAATTTCATAAATCCATAGGGATATGAAATCAAAAAAATATGCCGCCTCAATTTTTGCTCCAGACCTCGTGTACTACCACCCCCTACGAAGATTATTCGGAAAACGGGTTCCATTCATTTCAGCTCCGATTCACTTCTGGACGACCCTGAATGGACATGAATGCAATTTCATAAATCCACAGGGACAAATTACAAAAAGAAATCGAAACAACGGGCCGCCTCAATTTTTGCTCCAGACCTCGTGTACTACCCCTATGAGGATTATTCAGAAACCGAGTTCCATTCGTTTCAGCTCCGATTCACTTCTAGACGACCCCGAATGGACGCGAATGCAATTTCATAAATTCACAGGGACAAATTACGAAAAGAAATTGAAAAAATGGGCCGCCTCAATTTTTGCTCCAGACATCGTGTACTACCCCCTACGAGGATTATTCGGAAACCGAGTTCCATTCGTTTCAGCTCCGATTCATTCCCGGAGGACCCCGGATGGACGCGAATGCAATTTCATAAATCCATAGGGACAAATTATGAAAAGAAATCGAAAAAAACGGGCCGCCTCAATTTTTTCTCCAGACCTCGTGTACTACCCCCTACGAGGATTATTCGAAAACCGAGTTCCATTCGTTGCAGCTCCAATTCACTTCCGAACGACCCCAACTGGATGCGAATGCAATTCCATAAATCCATAGGGACAAATTATGAAAAGAAATCGAAAAAATGGGCTGCCTCAATTTTTGCTCCAGACCTCGTGTACTACTCCCTACGAAGATTATTCGGAAACCGATTTCGATTCGTTTCAGCTCCGATTCACTCCCGGACGACCCCGAATGGTCGCGAAAGCAATTTCATAAATCCATACGGACAAATTATGAAAAGGAATCAAAAAACGGGTCGCCTCAATTTTTGCTCCAGACCTCGTGTCACCCCCTACAAAGATTATTCAGAAATGGATTTCGATTCGTTTCAGCTCCGATTCACTCCCGGACGACCCCGAATGGTCGCGAATGCAATTTTATAAATCCATAGGGACAAATTATGAAAATAAATCGAAAAAACGGGCCGCCTCAATTTTTGCTCCAGACCTCGTGTACTACCCCCTACGAGGATTATTCGAAAACCGAGTTACATTTGTTTCAGCTCCGATTCACTCCCGGACGACCCCGAATGGACGTGAATGTAATTTCATAAATCCATAGGGACAAATTATGAAAAGAAATTGAAAAAACAGGCCGCCTCAATTTTTACTCCAGACCACATGTACTACCCCCTACGAGGATTATTCGGAAATCGAGTTCCATTCATTTCAGCTCCGATTCACTCCCGGACGACCCCGAATGGACGCGAATGCAATTTCATAAATCCATAGGAATATGAAAAGAAATCGAAAAAATATGCCACCTCAATTTTTGCTCCAGACCTCGTGTACTACCACCCTCTACGAGGATTATTCGGAAAACGGGTTCCATTCATTTCAGCTCCGAGTCACTTCCGGACAACCGTGAATGGACGTGAATGCAATTTCATAAATCCACAGGGACAATTTATGAAAAGAAATCAAAAAAATGGGCCGCCTCAATTTTCGCTCTAAACCTCGTGTACTACCCCTACGAGGATTATTCGGAAACCGAGTTCCAGTCATTTCAGCTCCGATTCACTTCCGGACGACCCCGAATGGACGTGAATGCAATTTCATAAATCCATAGGGAGAAATTATGAAAAGAAATCGAAAAACGGGGAGCCTCAATTTTTGCTACAGACCTCTTATACTACCCCTTACGAGGATTATTCGAAAACCTATTTCGATTCGTTTCAGCTCCGATTCACTCCCGGACGTCCCGGAATGGTCGCGAATGCAATTTCATAAATCCATAGGGACAAATTATGAAAAAAATCGAAAAAACGGGCCGCCTCAATTTTTGCTCCAGACCTCGTGTACTACCCCCTACGAGGATTATTCAGAAAATGAGTTCGATTCGTTTCAGCTCCGATTCACTCCCGGACGACCTCGAATGGTCGTGAATGCAATTTCATAAATCCACAGGGACAAATTATGAAAATTAATTGAAAAAAGGGGCCGCCTCAATTTTTGCTCCAGACCTCGTGTACTACCCCCTCCGAGGATTATTCGGAAAACGAGTTCCATTCATTTCAGCTCCGATTCACTTCCGGACGACCCTGAATGGACGTGAATACGATTTCATAAATCCACAGGGACAAATTATGAAAAGAAATCAAAAAAATAGGCCGCCTCAATTTTTGCTCCAGACCTCGTGTACTACCCCTACGAGGATTATTCGGAAACCGAGTTCCATTCATTTCAGCTCCGATTCACTTTCGGACGACCCCGAATGGACGTGAATGCAATTTCATAAATCCATAGGGAGAAATTATGAAAAGAAATCGAAAAACAGGCCGCCTCTATTTTTGCTACAGACCTCGTGTACTACCCCCTACGAGGATTATTCGGAAACCAATTTCGATTCGTTTCAGCTCCGATTCACTCCCGGACGTCCCCGAATGGTCGCGGATGCAATTTCATAAAATCCAAAGGGACAAATTATGAAAAAAAATCGAAACAACGGGCCGCCTCAATTTTTTCTCCAGACATCGTGTACTACCCCCTACAAGGATTATTCAGAAACCGAGTTCCATTCGTTTCAGCTCCGATTCACTTCCGGACGACCCCGAATGGACGCGAATATAATTTCATAAATCCACAGGGATAAATTACGAAAAGAAATCAAAAAAATGGACCGCCTCAATTTTTGCTCCTGACATCGTGTACTACCCCCTACGAGGATTATTCGGAAACCGAGTTCCATTCGTTTCAGCTCCGATTCACTCCCGGAGGACCCGAATGGACGCGAATGCAATTTCATAAATCCATAGGGACAAATTATGAAAAGAAATCGAAAAAACGGGCCGCCTCAATTTTTTCTCCAGACCTCGTGTACTACCCTCTACGAGGATTATTCGAAAACCGAGTTCTATTCGTTTCAGCTCCAATTCACTTCCGAACGACCCCAACTGGATGCGAATGCAATTTCATAAATCCATAGGGAGAAATTATGAAAAGAAATCGAAAAAACGGGCCGCCTCAATTTTTGCTCCAGACCTCGTGTACTACTCCCTACGAAGATTATTCGGAAACTGATTTCGATTCATTTCAGCTCTGATTCACTCCCGGACGACCCCGAATGGTCGCAAAAGCAATTTCATAAATCCATAAGGACAAATTATGAAAAGAAATCAAAAAAATGGGTCGCCTCAATTTTTGCTCCAGACCTCGTGTTACCCCCTACGAAGATTATTCAGAAATCAATTTCGATTCGTTTCAGCTCCGATTCACTCCCGGACGACCCCGAATGGTCACGAATGCAATTTCATAAATCCATAGGGACAAATTATGAAAATAAATCGAAAAAACGGGCCGCCTCAATTTCTGCTCCAGACCTCGTGTACTACCCCCTACGAGGATTATTCGGAAATAGAGTTACATTCGTTTCAGCTCCGATTCACTCCCGGACGACCCCGAATGGACGTGAATGCAATTTCATAAATCCATAGGGACAAATTATGAAAAGAAATTGAAAAACCGGGCCTCCTCAATTTTTGCTCCAGACCACATGTACTACCCCCAACGAGGATTATTCGGAAATCGAGTTCCATTCGTTTCAGCTCCGATTCACTCCCGGACGACCCCAATTGGATGCGAATGCAATTTCATAAATCCATAGGGATAAGAAAAGAAATCGAAAAAATATGCCGCCTCAATTTTTGCTCCAGACCTCGTGTACTTCCACCCTTTCGGAAAACGGGTTCCATTCATTTCAGCTCCGATTCACTTCCGGACGACCGTGAATGGACGTGAATGCAATTTCATAAATCCACAGGGACAAATTATGAAAAGAAATCAAAAAAATGGGCCGCCTCAATTTTTGCTCCAGACCTCGTGTACTACCCCTACGAGGATTATTCGAAAACCGAGTTCCATTCGTTTCAGCTCCGATTCACTTCCGGACGACCCCGAATGGAGGTGAATGCAATTTCATAAATCCATAGGGAGAAATTATGAAAAGAAATCGAAAAACGGGGTGCCTCAGTTTTGCTACAGACCTCGTGTACTACCCCCTACGAGGTTTATTCGAAAACCTATTTCGATTCGTTTCAGCTCCGATTCACTCCCGGACGTCGCCGAATGGTCGCGGATGCAATTTAATAAAATCCATAGGGACAAATTATGAAAAAAAATTGAAAAAACGGGCCGCCTCAATTTTTGCTCCAGACTTCGTGTAATACCCCCTACGAGGATTATTCGGAAAACGAGTTCCATTCGTTTCAGCTCCAATTCACTTCCGGACGACCCCGAATGGACGCGAATGCAATTTCATAAATCCACAGGGACAAATTACGAAAAGAAATCTTAAAAATGGGCCGCCTCAATTTTTGCTGCAGACCTCGTGTACTACCCCTACGAGGATTATTCAGAAACCGAGTTCTATTCGTTTCAGCTCCGATTCACTCCCGGAGGACCCCGAATGGACGCGAATGCAATTTCATAAATCCATAGGGACAAATATGAAAAGAAATCAAAAAAACGGGCCGCCTCAATTATTTCTCCAGGCCTCGTGTACTACCCCCTAACGAGGATTATTCGGAAACAGAGTTCCATTCGTTTCAGCTCCAATTCACTTCCGGACGACCCCAACTGAATACGAATGCAATTTTATAAATCCATAGGGAGAAATTATGAAAAGAAATCGAAAAAACGGGCCGCCTCAATTTTTGCTCCAGACCTCGTGTACTACTCCCTACGAAGATTATTCGGAAACCGATTTCGATTCGTTTTAGCTCTGATTCACTCCCGGACGACCCCGAATGGTCGCGGATGCAATTGCATAAATCCACAGGGACAAATTACGAAAAGAAATCGAAACAATGGGCCGCCTCAATTTTTGCTCCAGACCTCATGTACTACCCCATATGAAGATTATTCAGAAATCGATTTCGATTCGTTTCAGCTCCGATTCACTCCCGGACGACCCCGAATGGTCGCGAATGCAATTTCATAAATCCATAGGGACAAATTATCAAAAGAAATCAAAAAAATGGGCCGCCTCAATTTTTTCTCCAGACCTCGTGTACTACCCCCCTACGAGGATTATTCGGAAACCGAGTTACATTCGTTTCAGGTCCGATTCACTCCCGGACGACCCCGAACAGACGTGAATGCAATTTCATAAATCCATAGGGACAAATTATGAAAAGAAATTAAAAAAACGGGCTCCTCAATTTTTGCTCCAGACCACGTGTACTACCCCCTACGAGGATTATTCGGAAATCGAGTTCCATTCGTTTCAGCTCCGATTCACTCCCGGACGACCCCGAATGGACGCGAATGCAATTTCATAAATCCACAGGGATATGAAAAGAATTCGAAAAAATATGCCGCCTCAATTTTTGCTCCAGACCTCGTGTACCACCACCCACTACGAGGATTATTCGAAAAACGGGTTCCATTCATTTCAGCTCCGATTCACTTCCCGACGACCCTGAATGGACGTGAATGTAATTTCATAAATCCACAGGGATAAATTACGAAAAGAAATCGAAAAAATGGGCTGCCTCAATTTTTGCTCCAGACCTCGTGTACTACCCCTACGAGGATTATTCAGAAATCGAGTTCCATTCGTTTCAGCTCTGATTCACTTCTGGATGACCCCGAATGGACGCGAATGCAAGTTCATAAATCCACAGGGACAATTTACGAAAAGAAATCGAAAAAATGGGCCGCCTCAATTTTTGCTCCAGACATCGTGTACTACCCCTACGAGGATTATTCGGAAACCGAGTTCTATTCATTTCAGCTCCGGTTCACTCCCGGAGGACCCCGAATGGACGCGAATGCAATTTCATAAATCCATAGGGACAAATTATGAAAAGAAATTGAAAAAACGGGCCGCCTCAATTATTTCTCCAGGCCTCGTGTACTACCCCCTAACAAGGATTATTCGGAAACAGAGTTTCATTCGTTTCAGCTCCAATTCACTTCCGGACGACCCCAACAGAATGCGAATGCAATTTCATAAATCCATAGGGAGAAATTATGAAAAGAAATCGAAAAAACAGGCCGCCTCAATTTTTTCTCCAGACCTCGTGTACTACTCCCTAGGAAGATTATTCGGAAACCGATTTCAATTTGTTTCAGCTCTGATTCACTCCCGGACGTCGCCGAATGGTCGCGGATGCAATTGTATAAAATCCATAGGGACAAATTATGAAAATATATCGAAAAAACGGGCCGCCTCAATTTTTGCTCCAGACCTCGTGTACTACCCCCTACGAGGATTATTCGGAAAACGAGTTCCATTCGTTTCAGCTCCGATTCACTTCCGGACGACCCCGAATGGACGCGAATGCAATTTCATAAATCCACAGGGACAAATTACGAAAAGAAATCAAAAAAACGGGCCGCCTCAATTTTTGCTCCAGGCCTCGTGTACTACCCCTACGAGGATTATTCAGAAACCGAGTTCCATTCGTTTCAGCTCCGATTCACTTCCGGACGACCCCGAATGGAAGCGAATGCAATTTCATAAATCCACAGGGACAAATTACGAAAAGAAATCGAAAAAATGGGCCGCCTCAATTTTTGCTCCAGACATCGTGTACTACCCCTACGAGGAATATTCGGAAACCGAGTTCTATTCATTTCAGCTCCGATTCACTCCCGGAGGACCCCGAATGGACGCGAATGCAATTTCATAAATCCATAGGGACAAATTATGAAAAGAAATCGAAAAAACGGGCCGCCTCAATTTTTTCTCCAGACCTCGTGTACTACCCCCTAACGAGGATTATTCGGAAACCGAGTTCCATTCGTTTCAGCTCCAATTCACTTCCGGATGACCCCAACTAGATGCGAATGCAATTTCATAAATCCATAGGGATAAATTATGAAAAGAAATCGAAAAACGGGCCGCCTCAATTTTTGCTCCAGACCTCGTGTACTACTCCCTACGAAGATTATTCGGAAACCGATTTCGATTCGTTTCAGCTCCGATTCACTCCCGGACGACCCCGAATGGTCGCCAATGCAATTTCATAAATCCATACGGACAAATTATGAAAAGAAATCAAAAAAACGGGCCGCCTCAATTTTTGCTCCAGACCTCATGTACTACCCCATATGAAGATTATTCAGAAATCGATTTCGATTCGTTTCAGCTCCAATTCACTCTCGGACGACCCCGAATGGTCGCGAATGCAATTTCATAAATCCATAGGGACAAATTATCAAAAGAAATCCAAAAAATGGGCCGCCTCAATTTTTGCTCCAGACCTCGTGTACTACCCCCCTACCAGGATTATTCGGAAACCGAGTTACATTCGTTTCAGCTCCGATTCACTCCCGGACGACCCCGAACAGACGTGAATGCAATTTCATAATTCCATAGGGACAAATTATGAAAAGAAATTAAAAAAACGGGCCCCTTAATTTTTGCTCCAGACCACGTGTACTACCCCCTACGAGGATTATTCGGAAATCGAGTTCCATTCGTTTCAGCTCCGATTCACTCCCGGACGACCCCGAATGGATGCGAATGCAATTTCATAAATCCATAGGGATATGAAAAGAATTCGAAAAAATATGCCGCCTCAATTTTTGCTCCAGACCTCGTGTACCACCACCCACTACGAGGATTATTCGAAAAAACGGGTTCCATTCATTTCAGCTCCGATTCACTTCCGGACGACCCTGAATGGACGTGAATGTAATTTCATAAATCCACAGGGACAAATTATGAAAAGAAATTGAAAAAACGGGCCGCCTCAATTTTTGCTCCAGACCTCGTGTACTACCCCTACGAGGATTATTCAGAAATCGAGTTCCATTCGTTTCAGCTCCGATTCACTTCCGGATGACCCCGAATGGACGCGAATGCAAGTTCATAAATCCATAGGGACAAATTACGAAAAGAAATCGAAAAAATGGGCCGCCTCAATTTTTGCTCCAGACATCGTGTACTACCCCTGTTATGGATTAAAACTACTATATATAATTGCTGTATTTAATACTAAGGAACGTGAGCTCCAAGGCTCGATTTGACTGCTCTTGTGTTTCGTGACTCAATCTGCCTTAACAAGATGCCTACGTACCTTGCTGATTGCAAAGGATCAAGCCAAAAAACGTAGTTCTGATTTTGTGGGGTGAGGCCCCTTATATAGATGTGGGAGTCCTTGAATTGGACTTGGTATAGGAGACTTGGTGGATAAGCCTCTGAATTAGGATAGACTTAGGAGTCCTAGGAAGTAGGAAGCTGATTCCTTATCCTTTTAGGTCCCCTTGGGGCTAATCTCTAAGGATTTATATCCTTATCGGGACTCTTTTCAACATCTGATTTCTCCCTTATTAATTAATTACGAAATTAATTAATAATCAGGGCTTTTGGGCCTTCTTTATTCCATCAGGCCTGATCTGGTCCATCAGGCTTAGCCTTTCTGGATTGAGTATCATATATCTATTTATTGGGCCTAGCAGCCCATACCTTGTAGTATTTAATTATACTATCATAATTTATTTATCCCTATCATTTGCCCCCCAACTTTTGGGAAACATTGATTAGGTTTCACAGAAGTTAAATCTATTCGTTCCCTTACAGGGTTTTGTAAAGTGTTGAGCGACCTATACATTTACAATGAATCTTCCTTTTATTCAGGAAATATCTTAATTTCCAGGAATTTTTCCCTAATTTTCTGGGATTTTCCCTAATTTTCTGGATTTTTCCCTTAATTTCTGGGATTTATCCTTAATTTCCGGATTTTTCCCTTAATTTCTGGGATTTATCCTTAATTTTCTGGATTTATCCTTAATTTCTGGGATTTATCCTTAATTTTCTGGATTTATCCTTAATTTTCTGGATTTTTCCTTAATTTTCTGAAAATATTACCATTTTTCAGAAATTATTTAAGGAATTTCCTTAATTTTCTGGATTTTTCCCTAATTTCTGGGATTTATCCTTAATTTTCTGGATTTTTCCTTAATTTTCTGAAAATATTACCATTTTTCAAAAATTATTTAAGGAATTTCCTTAATTTTCTGGATTTTTCCCTAATTTCTGGGATTTATCCTTTAATTTTCTGGATTTATTCCTTATTAATATTTTTCAGAAAATATTTAAGGAATTTCCTTATGGTACTCACAGGTATTTTCCCCTAATTTTTCAAGAATATTAAAAATAATTATTGAAAATTATTTTTAATTTTCCTGATCTTCTGGGAATTTTTGCTTTTGTTTTTCCCTATTTTTTGGAATTTTTCAGCAATTTTCTTACTTTTAGCCCATTTTCTGATTAATTAAATAATCAGAAAATTGGCTTTTATTGCATAATGCATCCTAGGCGTTGTTGACCCCCGCCTAGGAGACATCCTTCCAACAGCGCCTAGGAATATTGTCTCCTGGGCGTTGTTGGAGGCCCCATACTTCCTAGGCGTTGTTGACCCCCGCCTAGGAGACATCCTTCCAACAGCGCCTAGGAATATTGTCTCCTGGGCGTTGTTGGAGGCCCCATACTTCCTAGGCGTTGTTGACCCCCGCCTAGGAGACATCCTTCCAACAGCGCCTAGGAATATTGTCTCCTAGGCGTTGTTGGAGGCCCCATACTTCCTAGGCGTTGTTGACCCCCGCCTAGGAGACATCCTTCCAACAGCGCCTAGGAATATTGTCTCCTGGGCGTTGTTGGAGGCCCCATACTTCCTAGGCGTTGTTGACCCCCGCCTAGGAGACATCCTTCTAACAGCGCCTAGGAATATTGTCTCCTGGGCGTTGTTGGAGGTCCCATACTTCCTAGGCGTTGTTGACCCCCGCCTAGGAGACATCCTTCCAACAGCGCCTAGGAATATTGTTTCCTGGGCGTTGTTGGAGGCCCAATACTTCCTAGGCGTTGTTGACCCCCGCCTAGGAGACATCCTTCCAACAGCGCCTAGGAATATTGTCTCCTGGGCGTTGTTGGAGGCCCCATACTTCCTAGGCGTTGTTGACCCCCGCCTAGGAGACATCCTTCCAACAGCGCCTAGGAATATTGTCTCCTGGGCGTTATTGGAGGTTGTTCGAGCTTTGATTCATTCAATGAACTTTGATTTTAAATCTTTTCAAAATTCAAATCTTATGGGCTTCCCGCCTTTTTCTTAGGCCCAGGCCCATTTGTGCATCTTTGAGCTCCTCTATATAAGAGGTGGAGTGTGAGTTCATTTCTCACACTTCACCTTCACAAAAATTTGTAAACTTCAACTCTGCAATTAGTCTCTTAAGAATCGCCACCTCCAAGCTATTTCCGGCTTTATACTCCACCGCCTTCTGGGCTGATTTTGAAGATTCCGTTTGAATCTTCATCTTCTTCACTTACTTTCAAGAGCTTCCTGGGTTTTTGTCTTCATTCATGGCGGATTCCGATTCATCTCACTCCCATGTCCCCCAAGCTGTCGCCCGTCCCTCTAGGGCCAGCCGAGGTAAAAAATCTCTTGTACATTCCTCAGTTATTTCTCTTAGGGATCTTTTAACCGAATTCGGGCAAGCCTTTCCTAACATGTTACACTTAGATGCATATAATTATCCTTCTAGATTTGGTCTAGATCAAGTAGGCACCATAGCCCGCCTTTTTGGCATTTCTCACCCTTATAGGGCCGAGGCTCCAGGCCCAAATGATAGGGCCTGCTACCCAAAACCTGGGGCCATTCGGGTCTATAAGGAAACCTTCTATGCTGGTTTTCGCCTACCTCCTCATCCTTTTGTTTTTCGCCTCTTGGCTGAGGCTCGAGTCTGTCCGACCCAACTCACACCCAACTTTTGGCGTTTTATTCACTGTTATATGGCCCAATCTCGTAAACACGGTTTTGAGCCAAATGTTTGTGTCTTTCGTTACTTATTTAAATTTGTAAATGCTTCTGAGGACCAAGGATGGGTCAAAATAGTTCATAGATCCTTGGCCCGTTCCTACTTTATTTCTGGCACCAACCTCGACTCGTATCCAACATGGAAGAGTGAGTGGTTTTTTGTATTTCTGGATTCCGAGGAGGGTTGGGATCATTTTTTCAGGCCCAACTTCTCAAAAAGTATAGACGGGTCTTTAAGAGACCTAAAATTGGGGATAGATGAGGATGCGGCCATCAAGGCTATTACTGCTGATAACTTGCACCATTGCGCTCTCATCCTTTCAGAGGGTAATTTGCAAAGTTTAGGTCTAAGTGACCTCGGTCCCGAGGGTATTTCTTTCCCCTTTTTGTTCCATTTTTTCCTTTCTCTATTTGTCCTTTTCCTTACGTGTTCGTATTTGCCTGCAGCTAAGGCCGCTTTGGACACGATCTTCAAGAAGCGGGAGGCCCGTGCCGCCCAGGGCTCTGCTGTTGAGACCCACCGCGACAAGCGGGTTAGGATTGGTGACGGCCCTTCAGTCACAGTTCAGGAGGCCGTCCCTACCTTTTTATCCCAGAGGCCTCCTAGCCTTGATGAAGATACCTCTCCCTTCACTGTCACTTGGGGCCTTCAGAGGAGGGACACGGTAGTAGGGAGTTCCGAGGCTGCCGCCGTTTGGTCTCAGAGTGTGATTACGCCTCGTGACAGGGCTGAGATCGTAGAGTCTTCTGATGACCTACAGATTGAGCGTCTGGGTGCTCAGGCCGTGGCTTCTGTAAGCCTCTTCCTTTTTTAACTATTATTTTTTTTTTTTTTTTTTTTACTTACTGTACTTTGATATGTTCATGCAGATGAATACCTATCTCCAGGCTGCCCTTCACAATTTGAAGGATGTGAGGACCAGCCTAACTATTGCTGAGAGGGACAGGGATAGGTACCTCAAGGCTTCTGAGGCCAACTTCACTCGTTTCCGTGAGGTAGAGAAGGAGCTGGCGGATGAGAAGGAGAAAGTTCGTAATCTGGAGCTGGATGCTCAAAGGGCCCGAGCTGAGGTGATAGCTGAGTATAAGGCATCTCAGGACTTTCAGGATGTCCTAAATGCTGAGTACGATGCTAACTTCCCGGAGACCTTTTCTAGCTGTTGGGAGCAGATAGTAGAGGAGATTGGGAAGAAGATTCCGGAGGTGACTCTCACTGCCTATCCAGTCCCTGACATTCCTGGGAGAGAGCCTCTTCTTGATGACATCCCTCTTTCTCCTATTCTTGCTTCTTCTGCTGAGGCCGAAGCTGTTTCTCCTCGAGGTGCTGATCATGTTCCAGTTCCTTCTTCTGCTGCCAATGAAGGAAACATCGATGATGACTTCTTCAAAGATCTTTGAGTATTTTGTTTTTCTTGTTTGGCCCATTGTGGCTTTCTATGTATTGACTTAATCGCATTCAGAACTTATTACCCTTCGGGGCTTGTATTCTATATGTTGCTTTTCTTGCCTTTTTCTGTTTTATCTTTACAATCTTAATATGCATTTGAACCTTAAACATCCTTAGATAGAAATAATTTCAAACTCTTTAATATGAAGTCTGGTTTTCCAAAACCTTACATAGCATGGGTTCGACCCTAATCAACAATAGCTAGACAATGTGAATTCTACTGGAATATAAAATCCTATGCAAGCAAAGCTTCAAGGTGCTTTTAAACCTACTTGTCAATGACAAGTGAGAATCGTACTTCTCCTATCTTACACATAGTAAACCTTCAGGTTTTGTGCGTGCCAGGTCCTCGGGACTTCAAAACCCTCCATAGTTTCCAGCTTGTAGGTTCCTCTACCCTGAACGCTCTTGACTCTGTACGGCCCTTCCCAATTCGGGGCAAGCTTTCCTTTCTGTCCAACACCAGAAGCCTCTATTTTTCTCAAGACTAGATCTCCTTGTTTAAAAAATCTCTCTTTAACCCTTAGGTTGTAATAGAATGAAGCCTTTTTCTGATATTCTACTATCTTTGCATGTGCCTCATCTCGCACCTCGTCAATTAGATCCAGGGCTAACCTCTGCCCTTCCTCATTTTCTACAGCATTGAAAGTCTGAATCCTTGGAGAGGAATGCGATATCTCCACGGGAACTACTGCTTCTGCCCCATACGCCAACATGAAGGGAGTTGCTCCTGTCGTAACTCTACAGGTAGTCCTATAGGCCCATAATATGGGAAGTATCTCATCCACCCAATTATTTCTTGACTTCTCGATCCTTTTCTTTAATCCATCCAGAATTATTCGATTTGCTACCTCCGCTTGCCCATTGGCTTGCGGGTGAGCCACAGAGGTGAATCGTAACTCAATTTCATTTTCTTCACAATACTTCTTGAATTCCTCATTGTTGAATTGTGTTCCATTGTCAGTGACGAGGATACGGGGAATTCCATATCGGCACATAATGTTTTCCCACAGGAATTGTGCAACCTGCTTAGTTGTGATTTTGGCCAAGGGTTTGGCTTCGATCCACTTGGTGAAATAATCAATGGCTACAATCAGAAATTTCCTTTGTGCCGTGGCCATAGGAAAGGGCCCTAGAATATCCATTCCCCACATGGCAAAGGGAATAGGCGAGTTGATAGAGGTCAGCATCTCGGGGGGTTGTCTAACAACTGGTGCATGCTTTTGACAGCGATCACACTTCTTCACATATTCTTTGGCATCAGCCATCATTTCTGGCCAATAGAAGCCTAAACGAGTTATCTTATGAGCCAAGGCCCTGCCCCCCAAGTGTTGTCCACAAATACCTTTATGCACTTCTTCAAGAGCTAAGCGTGCCTCATCGGGCCTGAGACACCTCAAGTAAGGAACCACGAAAGATCTTTTATATAGAATCCCATCTATCAAAGAGTACCTTAGTGCTCGAACAGTTAACTTCCGTGCCTCAATTGCATCGCTTGGCAACCAACCGATCTGAATGTGAGCCTTGATGGGATCAATCCATGACGTCCCCAAGCCTACGGGAGCCACAAGCTTAACATCTATGCTTCGTGTCTTCAAAACACGGAAGTACACACTTCCTGAACTTTCTTCAATCTCAGATGAAGCAAACTTTGATAGTGCATCTGCTTTAGCATTTTCTTCCCTTGGAATGTGTTCAACATGGCATTCATTAAATTGGGTCATCACAGCCCTTACTAGGCGAACATACTTAGCCATCGTATCATCCCTTGCTTCAAATTCTCCCTTTACCTGGGATATGATCAACTTCGAGTCTCCACGGACCTTTAAGTTTTTGACTCTAAGTGTCCCAGCTAGACCAAGGCCAGCAATCAGGGCTTCATACTCTGCCTCATTGTTTGTGGTTGGGAAGTCTAGCTTCATGGCATACTCAATTAAGAATCCATCAGGGCTTTGCAAAACCAACCCTGCTCCACTGGAATTTGTTTTTGATGCTCCATCAAAATAGAGAACCCAATATTCTTTCTCCTTGTCCCCATTGTCGACTCCCTTGTCTTGAGGTATGGTATCTTCCTGCCCCCCGACTTCTTGGTTGGGTATGGTACATTCCACCACGAAGTCAGCTAGTGCCTGGGCTTTTATGGCCGTACGTGGCTTATACTTGAGATCGAACTCTCCCAACTCTATTGCCCACTTAATCAGTCTCCCACTTGCCTTGGGACTGTGAATGATATTTCTCAGTGGCTGATTTGTTAGTACTTCAATTTGGTGAGCTTGAAAATAAGGACGCAGCTTTCTTGAAGCCATTACCAAGGCTAGAGCGAATTTCTCAATGGCTGAATAATTCAACTCAGCACCATGCAAAATTTTGCTGACATAGTATACGGGTTTCTGGACTTTCAGTTCCTCCTTAACCAACACCGCGCTCAAGGCGCTTTCTGAAACAGCCAAGTACAAGAATAAAACTTCACCCAGAACTGGCTTAGCCAACAACGGGGCCTGGCCCATATACTTCCTTAACTCTTCAAATGCCTTCTGATTTTCCTCACTCCATACAAAGTCTTTAATGTTCTTTAATGACTTGAAGAATGACAAGCACTTGTCTCCTGACTTGGAGATGAATCGTCCTAGCGCAGCAACCCTTCCTGTGAGTTTCTGAACATCCTTGACAGTATTTGGGGGTTCCATGTCCAGGATTGCCTTTATTTTATCGGGGTTTGCCTCGATTCCCCTCTTCGAGACCATCAATCCCAAGAATTTTCCAGATCCTACTCCGAAAGCACACTTCGTCGGATTCAACATCATCTTGTGGTACCTCAGGACCTCAAAAGCTTCCCTTAAATGGGCTATATGATCAGTCTTTACTAGACTCTTGACTAACATGTCATCAACATAGACTTCCATAGTCTTACCAATAAGATCCTTAAAACTTCTATTCACCAACCTTTGATAGGTGGCTCCTGCATTCTTGAGACCAAATGCCATAACAAGATAACAATAAACACCAAAGTCAGTGATAAATGATACCTTTGGAATGTCATCCTTATGCATTTTGATCTGGTTGTATCCGCTAAACCCATCCATGAAACTCAGCATATCATGTCCAGCGGTGGCATCAATCAAAGTATCAATTCTAGGCAGCGGAAAACAGTCTTTGGGGCATGCATCATTCAGATCGGTGAAGTCTATACACATCCTCCACTTTCCATTAGCCTTCTTCACCATTACAGGGTTTGCTAACCACTCCGGAAATTGAATCTCCTCAATGAAACCAGCTTCTAAGAGCTTTTCCACTTCCTGCTTTATAGCCTGTTGTCTTTCCGGGGCAAAATTTCTTTTCTTTTGTTTTACTGTCTTCCGGCTTGGATCCACGTTTAACTTGTGGGTAATTAACTCCGGGTCTATGCCTGGCATATCAGCTGCTGACCATGCAAACACATCACTATTTTCTTGCAAAAATTTCACTAACTTCCCTCTAAGGGGCTCCTCTAATGTAGCTCCAATGAAAGTCATCCTCTCAGGATTCTTGGGATCTAAAGGAACCGAAATCAATTCTTCTGCTGGCCTTCCTCTATTCTCATCATTTTCTCGAACATCCATATCTTCAATAGGAAGAACCTGCCCCCCGACTCCATCTGCCCTCAAAGAGGCCACATAACAGCTTCTAGCCATTTTTTGATCTCCCCTCTCTTCTCCAATCCCGTTTCGGGTGGGAAACTTCATGACTGAATGGTAGGAAGAGGGGACTGCCTTGAAGGCATGTATCCCTGTTCTCCCCATGATAGCATTATAAGTTGAACTAGCCTTTACCACCACAAAATCCAGCATCTGCGTTGCTTGCCTTGGCTCCGTACCTATGGTGGTTGGCAATTTAATTATCCCTTCCACAGGACATTCTACTCCAGCAAATCCATATATCGGCATGTCGGTTGGTGTCAACTGGGAGTCGTTATACCCCATCCTTAGAAAGGTGTCATGGAGCAAGATATCCACAGAAGCACCATTATCCACAAGGACCCTCTTAACCGGGCTATTTCCTATTATCGGCGTTATGACCAGCGGGTCGTCATGGGGAAACTTCACACCCTCTAGGTCGGAATCATCAAAAGCCAATGTTACTTCTGTCCTGGCCCTCTTCGGGGCTTCTCCAACAATATGCATAACCTCTCTAGTATATGCCTTTCTGGAATTTTTTGACAATCCAGCAGCAGTTGGACCTCCAAAGATCGTGTTTATCACAGGCCCTCGAGGTCTCGGCCCTCCATAAATGGTGTTTATAACTGGTCCTCTAGGTTGGGGATTCCGCCCCTGATCATCTTGGTCCCTCCTACGATCTTCAAAGTTCTTCCTTCCATTATTATTTCTGTCTCCTCCATCTCCAGTATACTTGTTCAATCTTCCTTTTCGAATCAAAAACTCAATTTCATCTTTCAGCTGCCTACACTCATCGGTGTCATGGCCAACATCTTTGTGAAACCTGCAATACTTGCCCTTATCTAGCTTGGCGGGATCAGCCTTCAAGGGCTTAGGCCAGCGAATATCTCTGTCTTTCTCAATCTCCATCAAAATCTGACTTCTGGGAGCATTCAGCTTAGCGTATTCAGTGAACTTTTGCCCAGGTCCTCCCTTCTTGGGGGTTGAATCAGGGTTTTGTTCAGTTCTAGGATATTTATCCTTAGCGATATACTCCAAATCAGTTTTTCGTTTCTTGCCTCCAGTGGGCTCATTACTTACTACGGTCTTCCTCATACTTTCTTCAACCTTGATATACTTCCCTGCCCTCTCTTGGAGCTGCAACATGCTCTCAGGGGGTCGTTTAGCCAAAGACATCTTGAAAAACTCATCCCTAGTTCCTTGTTGCAGTGCTATCATGGCTACTTTATCATCAAGGTCTGGGACTTTTAAAGCCTCCTTTGTAAAACGATTTAGGTAATCTCTTAAGGATTCTCTAGCTCCCTGCACAAGACTCATAAGAGATGCTGAACTTTTCTCATGGACTCTTCCACTGATGAATTGCTTAATAAAAGCCTGACTTAATTCTCTGAATGATCCAATAGAATTTGGGGGTAGGCGACTGTACCATCTTTGAGCCATACCCGACAGGGTTTGAGGGAAGGCCCGACATTTTATAGCATCATTCACGGGTTGCAGCAGCAGTGCATTAGAGAATGTCCTAACATGATTAGCGGGGTCTCCCGTGCCATCATAGGCTTTGATAGTGGGCATCTTAAATTTTCTCGAGATATGGGCATTCATTATCTCTTCTATGAAGGGTGGAGTTGGATCATCAGGATCTCCAAGGGGAAGAAGATTGCTTGGATCAGTTCTTGGGACAGCAGCCCTTCTTCGTACCGGACCATCCAGGTCTATGATAGGAGGAGGGTTTCTCCCCCTAGGAGGCATCTGGCTTTTGGTGGCCTGGTGAGCTTCCAAATCACGCCTCAGCCTTTGGATTTCAGCCTCATGAGCCCTGATCCTTTCCTGCACTTCTTGGGGATTCGCCCCTGGGGTGCTTTGGGGGCGTTGCCTTCCATCGGCCATCGGCTCTTTTCCAGGACGCCTCCTTCTTGGGGCCACTTCATCGTCCGAAGATTCGGAGTCTCTCTCAGTGTAAGGACCAGAAAATTCCCGATCCTCAGGGATAGGATCCAAACCTCGTATATAAGGGGGCGACTGCCCTCGTGCTATGTTTCGCCCAGCATATCCGCTTCCTCCAACCTCGGGGTAAAGGGGCATCCCATAAGGGGGGTTAGTGGTAACAATAGTTGAAAATTCATACCCGACGGGTCGAGAATTCACAGGTATATGTACTTATTGAACTTGAGGATTCGTACCTTGAATAGTCGGGGGAGTTGTCCCTTGTGGCTGAGGTTGAGTTGCCCCTGTCTGGGCTTCCCCCTGAGTAGATGCATAAGTTGAATGGGGAGGAACCTCCACGGTTGATGAAATCACCTGGGTTGTCCCTGATGGTGTTCCCTCCTCCAGAGTGCTGGTTGTTCTCCGTGTTCTCGCCATGGTTGTTGTTCCGTGTCTTCCCACAGATGGCGCCAAATGTTATGGATTAAAACTACTATATATAATTGCTGTATTTAATACTAAGGAACGTGAGCTCCAAGGCTCGATTTGACTGCTCTTGTGTTTCGTGACTCAATCTGCCTTAACAAGATGCCTACGTACCTTGCTGATTGCAAAGGATCAAGCCAAAAAACGTAGTTCTGATTTTGTGGGGTGAGGCCCCTTATATAGATGTGGGAGTCCTTGAATTGGACTTGGTATAGGAGACTTGGTGGATAAGCCTCTGAATTAGGATAGACTTAGGAGTCCTAGGAAGTAGGAAGCTGATTCCTTATCCTTTTAGGTCCCCTTGGGGCTAATCTCTAAGGATTTATATCCTTATCGGGACTCTTTTCAACATCTGATTTCTCCCTTATTAATTAATTACGAAATTAATTAATAATCAGGGCTTTTGGGCCTTCTTTATTCCATCAGGCCTGATCTGGTCCATCAGGCTTAGCCTTTCTCGATTGAGTATCATATATCTATTTATTGGGCCTAGCAGCCCATACCTTGTAGTATTTAATTATAATATCATAATTTATTTATCCCTATCAACCCCCTACGAGGATTATTCGGAAACCGAGTTCCATTCGTTTCAGCTCCGATTCACTCCCGGAGGACCTCGAATGGACGCGAATGCAATTTCATAAATCCATAGGGACAAATTATGAAAAGAAATCGAAAAAACGGGCCGCCTCAATTTTTTCTCCAGACCTCGTGTACTACCCCCTACGAGGATTATTCGAAAACCGAGTTCCATTCGTTTCAGCTCCAATTCACTTCCGGACGACCCCAACTGGATGCGAATGCAATTTCATAAATCCATAGGGACAAATTATGAAAGGAAATCGAAAAAACGGGCCGCCTCAATTTTTGCTCCAGACCTCGTGTACTACCCCCTACGAGGATTATTCGGAAAATGAGTTCCATTCGTTTTAGCTCCGATTCACTTCCGGACAACCCCGAATGGACGCGAATGCAATTTCATAAATCCACAGGGACAAATTACGAAAAGAAATCAAAAAAACGGGCCGCCTCAATTTTTGCTCCAGACCTCGTGTACTACCCCTACGAGGATTATTCAGAAACCGAGTTCCATTCGTTTCAGCTCCGATTCACTTCCGGACGACCCCGAATGGACGCGAATGCAATTTCATAAATCCACAGGGACAAATTACGAAAAGAAATCGAAAAAATGGGCCGCCTCAATTTTTGCTCCAGACATCGTGTACTACCCCTACGAGGAATATTCGGAAACCGAGTTCTATTCATTTCAGCTCCGATTCACTCCCGGAGGACCCCGAATGGACGCGAATGCAATTTCATAAATCCATAGGGACAAATTATGAAAAGAAATCGAAAAAACGGGCCGTCTCAATTTTTTCTCCAGACCTCGTGTACTACCCCCTAACGAGGATTATTCGGAAACCGAGTTCCATTCGTTTCAGCTCCAATTCACTTCCGGATGACCCCAACTGGATGCGAATGCAATTTCATAAATCCATAGGGATAAATTATGAAAAGAAATCGAAAAACGGGCCGCCTCAATTTTTGGTCCAGACCTCGTGTACTACTCCCTACGAAGATTATTCGGAAACCGATTTCGATTCGTTTCAGCTCCGATTCACTCCCGGACGACCCCGAATGGTCGCGAATGCAATTTCATAAATCCATACGGACAAATTATGAAAAGAAATAAAAAAAAACGGGCCGCCTCAATTTTTGCTCCAGACCTCATGTACTACCCCATACGAAGATTATTCAGAAATCGATTTCGATTTGTTTCAGCTCTGATTCACTCCCGGACGACCCCGAATGGTCGCGAATGCAATTTCATAAATTCATAGGGACAAATTATCAAAAGAAATCAAAAAAATGGGCCGCCTCAATTTTTTCTCCAGACCTCGTGTACTACCCACCTACGAGGATTATTCAGAAACCGAGTTACATTCGTTTCAGCTCCGATTCACTCCCGGACGACCCCGAACAGACGTGAATGCAATTTCATAAATCCATAGGGACAAATTATGAAAAGAAATTAAAAAAACGGGCCCCTCAATTTTTGCTCCAGACCACGTGTACTACCCCCGACGAGGATTATTCAGAAATCGAGTTCCATTCCTTTCAGCTCCGATTCACTCCCGGACGACCCCGAATGGACGCGAATGCAATTTCTTAAATCCATAGGGATATGAAAAGAATTCGAAAAAATATGCCGCCTCAATTTTTGCTCCAGACCTCGTGTACCACCACCCACTACGAGGATTATTCGAAAAACGGGTTCCATTCATTTCAGCTCCGATTCACTTCCGGACGACCCTGAATGGACGTGAATGTAATTTCATAAATCCACAGGGACAAATTACGAAAAGAAATCGAAAAAACGGGCCGCCTCAATTTTTGCTCCAGACCTCGTGTACTACCCCTACGAGGATTATTCAGAAATCGAGTTCCATTCGTTTCAGCTCCGATTCACTTCCAGATGACCCCGAATGGACGCGAATGCAAGTTCATAAATCCACAGGGACAAATTACGAAAAGAAATCGAAAAAATGGGCCGCCTCAATTTTTGCTCCAGACATCGTGTACTACCCCCTACGAGGATTATTCGGAAACCGAGTTCCATTCGTTTCAGCTCCGATTCACTCCCGGAGGACCCCGAATGGACGCGAATGCAATTTCATAAATCCATAGGGACAAATTATGAAAAGAAATCGAAAAAACGGGCCGCCTCAATTTTTGCCCCAGACCTCGTGTACTACCCCCTACGAGGATTATTCGGAAAAGGAGTTCCATTCGTTTCAGCTCCGATTCACTTCCGGACGACCCCGAATGGACGCGAATGCAATTTCATAAATCCACAGGGACAAATTACGAAAAGAAATAAAAAAAACGGGCCGCCTCAATTTTTGCTCCAGACCTCGTGTACTACCCCTACGAGGATTATTCAGAAACCTAGTTCCATTCGTTTCAGCTCCGATTCACTTCCGGACCACCCCGAATGGACGTGAATGCAATTTCATAAATCCACAGGGACAAATTACGAAAAGAAATCGAAAAAATGGGTCGCCTCAATTTTTGCTCCAGACATCGTGTACTACCCCTACGAGGAATATTCGGAAACCGAGTTCTATTCATTTCAGCTCCGATTCACTCCCGGAGGACCCCGAATGGACGCGAATGCAATTTCATAAATCCATAGGGACAAATTATGAAAAGAAATCGAAAAAACGGGTCGCCTCAATTTTTTCTCCAGACCTCGTGTACTACCCCCTAATGAGGATTATTCCGAAACCGAGTTCCATTCATTTCAACTCCAATTCACTTCCGGATGACCCCAACTGGATGCGAATGCAATTTCATAAATCCATAGGGATAAATTATGAAAAGAAATCGAAAAACGGGCCGCCTCAATTTTTGCTCCAGACCTCGTGTACTACTCCCTACGAAGATTATTCGGAAACTGATTTCGATTCGTTTCAGCTCCGATTCACTCCCGGACGACCCCGAATGGTCGTGAATGCAATTTCATAAATTCAAACGGACAAATTATGAAAAGAAATAAAAAAAAAACGGGCCGCCTCAATTTTTGCTCCAGACCTCATGTACTACCCCATACGAAGATTATTCAGAAATCGATTTCGATTCGTTTCAGCTCCGATTCACTCCCGGACGACCCCGAATGGTCGTGAATGCAATTTCATAAATCCATAGGGAAAATTATCAAAAGAAATCAAAAAAATGGGCCGCCTCAATTTTTTCTCCAGACCTCGTGTACTACCCACCTACGAGGATTATTCGGAAACCGAGTTACATTCGTTTCAGCTCCGATTCACTCCCGGACGACCCCGAACAGACGTGAATGCAATTTCATAAATCCATAGGGACAAATTATGAAAAGAAATTAAAAAAACGGGCCCCTCAATTTTTGCTCCAGACCACGTGTACTACCCCCTACGAGGATTATTCGGCAACCGAGTTCCATTCGTTTCAGCTCTGATTCACTCCCGGACGACCCCGAATGGACGCGAAATGCAATTTCATAAATCCATAGGGATATGAAAAGAATTCGAAATAATATGCCGCCTCAATTTTTGCTCCAGACCTCTTGTACCACCACCCACTACGAGGATTATTCGAAAAACGGGTTCCATTCATTTGAGCTCCGATTCACTTCCGGACGACCCTGAATGGACGTGAATGTAATTTCATAAATCCACAGGGACAAATTACGAAAAGAAATCGAAAAAACGGGCCGCCTCAATTTTTGCTCCAGACCTCGTGTACTACCCCTACGAGGATTATTCAGAAATCGAGTTCCATTCGTTTCAGCTCCGATTCACTTCCGGATGACCCCAAATGGACGCGAATGCAAGTTCATAAATCCACAGGGATAAATTACGAAAAGAAATCGAAAAATGGGCCGCCTCAATTTTTGCTCCAGACATCGTGTACTACCCCTACGAGGATTATTCGGAAACCGAGTTCTATTCATTTCAGCTCCGATTCACTCCCGGAGGACCCCGAATGGACGCGAATGCAATTTCATAAATCCATAGGGACAAATTATGAAAAGAAATTGAAAAAACGGGCCGCCTCAATTTTTTCTCCAGACCTCGTGTACTACCCCCTAACGAGGATTATTCGGAAACCGAGTTCCATTCCGTTTCAGCTCCAATTCACTTCCGGATGACCCCAACTGGATGCGAATGCAATTTCATAAATCCATAGGGATAAATTATGAAAAGAAATCGAAAAACTGGGCCGCCTCAATTTTTGCTCCAGACCTCGTGTACTACTCCCTACGAAGATTATTCGGAAACCGATTTCGATTCGTTTCAGCTCCGATTCACTACCGGACGACCCCGAATGGTCGCGAATGCAATTTCATAAATCCATACGGACAAATTATGAAAAGAAATCAAAAAACCGGGCCGCCTCAATTTTCGCTCCAGACCTCATGTACTACCCCATACGAAGATTATTCAGAAATCGATTTCGATTCGTTTCAGCTCCGATTCACTCCCGGACGACCCCGAATGGTCGCGAATGCAATTTCATAAATCCATAGGGACAAATTATCAAAAGAAATCAAAAAAATGGGCCGCCTCAATTTTTGCTCCAGACCTCGTGTACTACCCCCCTACGAGGATTATTCGGAAACCGAGTTACATTCGTTTCAGCTCCGATTCACTCCCGGACGACCCCGAACAGACGTGAATGCAATTTCATAATTCCATAGGGGACAAATTATGAAAAGAAATTAAAAAAACAGGGCCCCTCAATTTTTGCTCCAGACCACGTGTACTACCCCCTACGAGGATTATTCGGAAATCGAGTTCCATTCGTTTCAGCTCCGATTCACTCCCGGATGACCCCGAATGGACGCGAATGCAATTTCATAAATCCATAGGGATATGAAAAGAATTCGAAAAAATATGCCGCCTCAATTTTTGCTCCAGACCTCGTGTACCACCACCCACTACGAGGATTATTCGAAAAACGGGTTCCATTCATTTCAGCTCCGATTCACTTCCGGACGACCCTGAATGGACGTGAATGTAATTTCATAAATCCACAGGGACAAATTACGAAAAGAAATTGAAAAAACGGGCCGCCTCAATTTTTGCTCCAAACCTCGTGTACTACCCCTACGAGGACTATTCAGAAATCGAGTTCCATTCGTTTCAGCTCCGATTCACTTCCGGATGACCCCGAATGGACGCGAATGCAAGTTCATAAATCCACAGGGACAAATTACGAAAAGAAATCGAAAAAATGGGCCGCCTCAATTTTTGCTCCAGACATCGTGTACTACCCCCTACGAGGATTATTCGGAAACCGAGTTCCATTCATTTCAGCTCCGATTCACTCCCGAAGGACCTCGAATGGACGCGAATGCAATTTCATAAATCCATAGGGACAAATTATGAAAAGAAATCGAAAAAATGGGCCGCCTCAATTTTTTCTCCAGACCTCGTGTACTACCCCCTACGAGGATTATTCGAAAACCGAGTTCCATTCGTTTCAGCTCCAATTCACTTCTGGACGACCCCAACTGGATGCGAATGCAATTTCATAAATCCATAGGGACAAATTATGAAAAGAAATCGAAAAAATGGGCCGCCTCAATTTTTGCTCCAGACCTCGTGTACTACCCCCTACGAGGATTATTCGGAAAATGAGTTCCATTCGTTTCAGCTCCGATTCACTTCCGGACGACCCCGAATGGACGCGAATGCAATTTCATAAATCCACAGGGACAAATTACGAAAAGAAATCAAAAAAACGGGCCGCCTCAATTTTTGCTCCAGACCTCGTGTACTACCCCTACGAGGATTATCCAGAAACCGAGTTCCATTCGTTTCAGCTCCGATTCACTTCCGGACGACCCCGAATGGACGCGAATGCAATTTCATAAATCCACAGGGACAAATTACAAAAAGAAATCGAAAAAATGGGCCGCCTCAATTTTTGCTCCAGACATCGTGTACTACCCCTACGAGGAATATTCGGAAACCGAGTTCTATTCATTTCAGCTCCGATTCACTCCCGGAGGACCCCGAATGGACGCGAATGCAATTTCATAAATCCATAGGGACAAATTATGAAAAGAAATCGAAAAAACGGGCTGCCTCAATTTTTTCTCCAGACCCCGTGTACTACCCCCTAACGAGGATTATTCGGAAACCGAGTTCCATTCGTTTCAGCTCCAATTCACTTCCGGATGACCCTAACTGGATGCGAATGCAATTTCATAAATCCATAGGGATAAATTATGAAAAGAAATCGAAAAACGGGCCGCCTCAATTTTTGCTCCAAACCTCGTGTACTACTCCCTACGAAGATTATTCGGAAACCGATTTCGATTCGTTTCAGCTCCGATTCACTCCCGGACGACCCCGAATGGTCGCGAATACAATTTCATAAATCCATACGGACAAATTATGAAAAGAAATCAAAAAAAACGGGCCGCCTCAATTTTTGCTCCAGACCTCATGTACTACCCCATACGAAGATTATTCAGAAATCGATTTCGATTCGTTTCAGCTCCGATTCACTCCCGGACGACCCCGAATGGTCGCGAATGCAATTTCATAAATCCATAGGGACAAATTATCAAAAGAAATCAAAAAAATGGGTCGCCTCAATTTTTGCTCCAGACCTCGTGTACTACCCCCCTACGAGGATTATTCGGAAACCGAGTTACATTCGTTTCAGCTCCGATTCACTCCCGGACGACCCCGAATAGACGTGAATGCAATTTCATAATTCCATAGGGGCAAATTATGAAAAGAAATTAAAAAAACGGGCCCCTCAATTTTTGCTCCAAACCACGTGTACTACCCCCTACGAGGATTATTCGGAAATCGAGTTCCATTCGTTTCAGCTCCGATTCACTCCCGGACGACCCCGAATGGACGCGAATGCAATTTCATTAATCCATAGGGATATGAAAAGAATTCGAAAAAATATGCCGCCTCAATTTTTGCTCCAGACCTCGTGTACCACCACCCACTACGAGGATTATTCGAAAAACGGGTTCCATTCATTTCAGCTCCGATTCACTTCCGGACGACCCTGAATGGACGTGAATGTAATTTCATAAATCCACAGGGACAAATTACGAAAAGAAATTGAAAAAACGGGCCGCCTCAATTTTTGCTCCAAACCTCGTGTACTACCCCTACGAGGATTATTCAGAAATCGAGTTCCATTCATTTCAGCTCCGATTCACTTCCGGATGACCCCGAATGGACGCGAATGCAAGTTCATAAATCCACAGGGACAAATTACGAAAAGAAATCGAAAAAATGGGCCGCCTCAATTTTTGCTCCAGACATCGTGTACTACCCCCTACGAGGATTATTCAGAAACCGAGTTCCATTCGTTTCAGCTCCGATTCACTCCCGAAGGACCTCGAATGGACGCGAATGCAATTTCATAAATCCATAGGGACAAATTATGAAAAGAAATCGAAAAAATGGGCCGCCTCAATTTTTTCTCCAGACCTCGTGTACTACCCCCTACGAGGATTATTCGAAAACCGAGTTCCATTCGTTTCAGCTCCAATTCACTTCTGGACGACCCCAACTGGATGCGAATGCAATTTCATAAATCCATAGGGACAAATTATGAAAAGAAATCGAAAAAACGGGCCGCCTCAATTTTTGCTCCAGACCTCGTGTACTACCCCCTACGAGGATTATTCGGAAAACGAGTTCCATTCGTTTCAGCTCCGATTCACTTCCGGACGACCCCGAATGGACGCGAATGCAATTTCATAAATCCACAGGGACAAATTACGAAAAGAAATCAAAAAAACAGGCCGCCTCAATTTTTGCTCCAGACCTCGTGTATTACCCCTACGAGGATTATTCAGAAACCGAGTTCCATTCGTTTCAGCTCCGATTCACTTCCGGACGACCCCGAATGGACGCGAATGCAATTTCATAAATCCACAGGGACAAATTACGAAAAGAAATCGAAAAAATGGGCCGCCTCAATTTTTGCTCCAGACATCGTGTACTACCCCTACGAGGAATATTCGGAAACCGAGTTCTATTCATTTCAGCTCCGATTCACTCCCGGAGGACCCCGAATGGACGCGAATGCAATTTCATAAATCCATAGGGACAAATTATGAAAAGAAATCGAAAAAAACGGGCTGCCTCAATTTTTTCTCCAGACCTCGTGTACTACCCCCTAACGAGGATTATTCGGAAACCGAGTTCCATTCGTTTCAGCTCCAATTCACTTCCGGATGACCCTAACTGGATGCGAATGCAATTTCATAAATCCATAGGGATAAATTATGAAAAGAAATCGAAAAACGGGCTGCCTCAATTTTTGCTCCAGACCTCGTGTACTACTCCCTACGAAGATTATTCGGAAACCGATTTCGATTCGTTTCAGCTCCGATTCACTCCCGGACGACCCCGAATGGTCGCGAATACAATTTCATAAATCCATACGGACAAATTATGAAAAGAAATCAAAAAAAACGGGCCGCCTCAATTTTGGCTCCAGACCTCATGTACTACCCCATACGAAGATTATTCAGAAATAGATTTCGATTCGTTTCAGCTCCGATTCACTCCCGGACGACCCCGAATGGTCGCGAATGCAATTTCATAAATCCATAGGGACAAATTATCAAAAAAATCGAAAAAATGGGCCGCCTCAATTTTTTCTCCAGACCTCGTGTACTACCCACCTACGAGGATTATTCGGAAACCGAGTTACATTCGTTTCAGCTCCGATTCACTCCCGGACGACCCCGAACAGACGTGAATGCAATTTCATAAATCCATAGGGACAATTTATGAAAAGAAATTAAAAAAACGGGCCCCTCAATTTTTGCTCCAGACCACGTGTACTACCCCCGACGAGGATTATTCGGAAATCGAGTTCCATTCGTTTCAGCTCCGATTCACTCCCGGACGACCCCGAATGGACGCGAATGCAATTTCATAAATCCATAGGGATATGAAAAGAATTCGAAAAAATATGCCGCCTCAATTTTTGCTCCAGACCTCGTGTACCACCACCCACTACGAGGATTATTCGAAAAACGGGTTCCATTCATTTCAGCTCCGATTCACTTCCGGACGACCCTGAATGGACGTGAATGTAATTTCATAAATCCACAGGGACAAATTACGAAAAGAAATCGAAAAAATGGGCCGCCTCAATTTTTGCTCCAGACCTCGTGTACTACCCCTACGAGGATTATTCAGAAATCGAGTTCCATTCATTTCAGCTCCGATTCACTTCCGGATGACCCCGAATGGATGCGAATGCAAGTTCATAAATCCACAGGGACAAATTACGAAAAGAAATCGAAAAAATGGGCCGCCACACTTTTTGCTCCAGACATCGTGTACTACCCCCTACGAGGATTATTCGGAAACCGAGTTCCATTCCTTTCAGCTCCGATTCACTCCCGGAGGACCCCGAATGGACGCGAATGCAATTTCATAAATCCATAGGGACAAATTATGAAAAGAAATCGAAAAAACGGGCCGCCTCAATTTTTGCTCCAGACCTCGTGTACTACCCCCTACGAGGATTATTCGGAAAACGAGTTCCATTCATTTCAGCTCCGATTCACTTCCGGACGACCCCGAATGGACGCGAATGCAATTTCATAAATCCATAGGGACAAATTACGAAAAGAAATCAAAAAAACGGGCCGCCTCAATTTTTGCTCCAGACCTCGTGTACTACCCCTACGAGGATTATTCAGAAACCGAGTTCCATTCGTTTCAGCTCCGATTCACTTCCGGACGACCCCGAATGGACGCGAATGCAATTTCATAAATCCACAGGGACAAATTACGAAAAGAAATCGAAAAAATGGGCCGCCTCAATTTTTGCTCCAGACATCGTGTGTAACACCCCCAAATCCGGGGTCGGGGATCCGGGTTGTCACGAGTTCCATTTCCCTTAATAACACCCAATCTTAATAAATAATCAACTACTCTTTACTGTGACCCCATAATAAACACACACACCACAAGTTATAGTCTCAGAGATGAATATCCAAAAATAATCACAAGTCGTTTTATTCCACAATTATCTGCGAATACACCTTAAAAGGTTTTCTGAATAAATTTACATTTTCCTTGCCATTATTACAATTCATAATATACATAAATCTGGTACATCAAAAGTTGAAAGCCTAGCCTATGGGTAGTTCCTACCTCAGCTACAGCGACTTCAATGCCTATAGGAAGCTGCGGAACGTTTCCTATCCACTCGTGAATTGGGAGCTTGGTCATGTTCATCTTGTCTATCTGATGTTGTGTGATGAAAGAAGAAAGCAAGGGTGAGCAGCAAGCCCACCAAAATAATATGTATAATGATTAACAATATATGAGCCTTCTCATAGTACTCATGAAAGTCTTGGTCAAAAGAAATGAACCAAGTTGATATCTTAATGCGATGAAGTCGCAAAATATTCAGTATATATATATACATATATACTTTTCAAAATATTGGAAGTCCTCTTCCATGCATAATACACACAGAGTTTCAGTGTATAACTGTATAAAAATATCGTTGCAAGGTGATCTCATATATATAACCTTGTCTCAACATTTTTCTGAAAATCTTTGTCATGCATAAGATAATCATTTACTAGATATAAGTTTAAAAGATGAAGTTACAAGATACTCCAATATACTTACATCTTTTCCAAATACTACTTGAACTACCACCGTTCAAGTTATAATTAGTTTCAAAAGTTCATCACATAGATGAGACTACAAGACCAGATTTGAATAGATTAAATCTTTGAAATATCATCAAAATAAAATGAAGTTACGAGATACTTCATTTGATGCAAACATCATTTTGAAAACTTGAACCTGCCAACACTCAACAATCGCCCAACCGTAGCCTTTCTATCGAAGTGCTCTGGGTAGTGTTGCAGAAATATCCAATTGGATGATGAACTCATTACGGGAGTTTTCCGTGCCAGGAAGACCACTTACGATGATCAGTCGTAGTAGTGCAACCCCACCATTTTCTACATGTAGAGGAGAACCTGTCGGATTTACTTGTCAACCGAACACTGAACTCCTAAGGAATGGACCGCCTTAGCGGAACTTCCAGGCCATTTGGGCCAATTTAATAAGGCTGGGCCGGCGCCACTCGACCACTTACGCCACTCCTAGTTCAGATGAAATCCATGACTCTGAAACGTAAAGCTCGTTCCCCCTTTCCCCAAGTAGAAACTTGTTGATACGGCTCCACCAAAAAGTCGTATCTAGTTGGAAAGGAAAACTCACCGATATTTCCCAGGCGATGCCTGTTAATGGATTAACTTGTTCCAAGAATTTTACTTCCCGAGTGTTGGGTAAGTAATCAATTCATTTATCAAAACAACAACCTTGTTGCGAATATAAAACACACCACAGAGCCGGATCCCTCAGGTTTTGAGCGAGTATTTAAATTCCCTTCGAAAGGAGGATCTCAAATATAAAAATGAGTTTTGGGATCCGCTCTAACTTTTAAAAATCATTTTGAAGACTCGCAAAACATTTTTAAGAATGTTTGGAGTGATGCTGATTTAACAGGGTAAATCAGTCCCAATATATTAGAAAATATCTGAATATTATTATTTAAATAATATTCCAATAAAGAATAATCTTTATAAAAATAATTGAAGTAGAAGTTTTAAAACTTATACTTGAAATGAATATTAAATAACCAAAGATATACCTATACGAAAGTACTATCTTTATTTGAATAATCAAAAGTGAGTTTGATTATCGACACCTTATTCTTTAATAAAATAAAGAATATATCTCAGCAAATAATCGGAGTCATAGATCCTCAAATGAATATTCAAATAATATTCAATAAATAAAATAAGCTGAGTCATAAGCCCTCGAATGAATATTCGAAATAATATTCAATAATAAAATAAGGGAGTCATAAGTCCTCGGATGAATATTCGAAATAATATTCAATAATAAAATAAAGGAGTCATAAGTCCTCGGATGAATATTCGAAATAATATTCAATAATAAAATAAAGGAGTCATAAGTCCTCGGATGAATATTCGAAATAATATTCAATAATAAAATAAAGTTATCGAATAAACCTTATTCGATTAATAGTTTTGAAAACTATAACCATATATATATATATATATATATATATATATATATATAAAATCTACTCGGGATCCTCGACTCCCGGTTTTAGAAAATGTTTTCACCTTTGGGTCCCTATACTAAGGGTATATGCAAATTACTGCTATTCTCTAGCATAGGTATTATCAACTGAAGCAACAGATATATATGGCAAGAATACGAAATAGGCATGCATATATATACCATATCAGCATGCTTCTATATATCGCAAAAGTTGCTAATTAACCAACATGCATCTATCACAAGATAATGCATATACATATATACATCACAACAACAATATAACGGGTAGAAAACTTGCCTGAGCGACTGGGGGTTACAAATGGCTCGGGACGAGTCTGGTAACCTATAAACAACAAGTAAGTTGGAATTAAACCAAAGTCACTTGTAAATCTATACTTTAATTAACTTAGACTCTAACACTTGTTCTGCGCTTACTGATTCGCTTAAGTCACTCGGGTACCCTCGGCTCCACCATTTTTAATAATTTAACCATTATGAGTTTTAAAGCGATTCCTTCGCGAGTGTCTTACCAACTGCCTAACACACTTACCATAAATGTTTCATACATTAATTAACCCTTTAAGGTCCTTAACCAAGGTTTCAAAGTAAGGCGAGGGGTAATGGTTCGGTCGCGAAACGCCGTTACTTAAAACGGTCGTTTCTCCTAAACCGTGCATCGGAATCGAATGAACTACATATCAAAACGAAGCTCGTAACACGAACTATCTAAACATGGCAATGGTCATAATATAGCAGGGGGTTCTCGGGTCCTAATGTTATGCACAAAAACAGTCTAAAGAAAATCGGACGTTACGACGGCTATGTTTACGTGATTTCCCAAATTTTTACCATTCCAAATCATATCAATCCAACTACCAATCAACAACAACTCAAGATACACATCAATGCTACTGATTTCAGTCATAATAAGCTCAAGGATCTCAATCCAATCATATATTATAACATCTCCAAATTCAAATAAACTACTTAACAATAAAGCTCGAATCATGCTTATCATTCAAATTACTACTCATCCATCCAAACCATCTCCAAACTTCAACATTCAAACTTATTACTAAAGGGTGTGAAGATTTATACCTTCCTTGGGAGGTGTTAAGTTGCTAGGAAGCTTTAGGGAGCCTCCTACAAGCTTGATCTTTCCAAAGAAATCAAGAACACAAAGTTAGGCTTTGAAGTTTCTAAAAGTCCGATTTAAAGAACTGTAAAAATGAGGGTCTTACCATGCTTGTTTGGAAGAGACTTGTGAACAAGAGTTGTAGGAAATCTCAATACCTTTCCAACGAGCTATAGAACACAACATTTGAGTGCGTATTGAAGGAGATATGGCAGTTTGAAGTTACTGGGTTTGTTTTAGCCGAGAGCTTTCTTCTTGAAATAGGAAAGTCAACTTCTAATTTTTGTGTTTTATGATATTTGCTTGGTTGCTTCTCCTTTTTGGCCTTGGAAAATGTTTTAGCTTTTTACCATGGTAAATTTTACATGGCCCAAAATCAACCAACAAAACAAAACCCCTTGTCATGCTTATGTCATCTTGCACATGTCATAATGCTTCCACTTGTCCACACCTTGTTGGCTTGATGACATCATCATCCCTAACCTCCTTGATTAACTCCTAATTGCTTGCCTAATGACCGCTGATCTGTTATACGGTTCGCTTAACTTTCGGTTTCGTTTATCGTTTGAGGGATCATACCCGGGATCTTATTATTTAGGTTCCCTTAACCTTTCTCAATATATTATATTCCTTTTTTGATCCTCTCTTATAATCCATTAATTTAAATCCTTTTTATCCTGTTACCTTATACTCAATTCTTTCCGTATCTAGTGGATTTCCGGGAAAAATCAAAGTGTTCGGAATTGGATTCTGACGATCTTTACATACACTTATATACCATGTAGAGTACTAATAAAATCTCAGAATATCCATAACAGAACCCCTACATAGTGTGGCATGAAAACTTTTCTCATTCAGCAAAAATACTATTCATAAGGGTTTCAAAAAAATTTCCAAAAATTGGGGTTATTACAGTCTCCCCTCCTTAAAAGGATTCCGTCCCGGAATCAGATAGAAAATGAATAGGGATACTCTCTTAGCATTGCACTTTCTAACTCTCGAGTAAATTTTCCCACATTGTGGTTCTACCATCAAACTCTGACTAGTTTGATAACCCTTTTCCTAAGCAATTGTTCCTTTTTCAATCTATAACCCTTCCTGGTTGCTCCATATAGGTTACGTCGAGTTGCATGTCTATGCGCTCATATGCCCTTATTTATCTGGCATCGGAATTACACTTTCTTAACATTGATATGTGGAACACATTATGAACTTGCTACATGTTCGGGGGTAGGGCTAGCTCATATGCTAACTTCCCAAAACGTCTTAATATATCCAAGGGTCCAACAAATTATAGACTTAGCTTTCGTTTCTTTCCGAACCTCATCAATCCTTTCCAAGGGATACCTATAACATTACTAGGTCCCCTATTTCATACTCTTTGTCCTTTTGAGTCAAATCAGCATACCTCTTTTGTCCATCTTGGACTACTACCAGCCGTCCTCTGATTAGATCTATTATATCCCTGGTCCTTTGGACTACTGCGGGTCCGAGCATCTTGCGCTCTACAACTTCATCCTAACATAAGGGAGATCGACATTGTCTTCCCTCAAGGATCTCATAAGGCGATATCTCAATACTGACATATGATCTATTGTCGTAAGAAAATTCGATCCGTGTTAAGTGATCATTCCAATTTCTTTCAAGTCTATGGCACAGACTCTCATTATAGCTTTTAGCATTAGAGCTTTTGCTTCTTAATACCCATTCTTTTCCAGTTCATAATCGCTACTACCTTCCGTTCCTACTATTATACTGGTTATACTTTTGCTCGTTAGCGTTCTATAACCTTTTAATAACCACATCAACCTTAGTATCACGAACGCGTTAGAATCAGAATACCACCGTACTGATACTACTTCCTTTAGCTGCTTCCATCTTCGAAAGCTTGGTCCTTCATATAGAAGTAAAAGAATTTATTGAGAGATCACTATGATCATGAACACTTGTTATATCGCAAAGTTAGTACAAAAGGTGGCCAGCCTTTAGTACTTGACAAGCAATTAAATAATAGTTGGTATCCTACTAGGCTTCTATCACAAAGATAGATAGTCATTCGGCAATACCTCCCCTTCTGGAAGGGTTGTTCTTCTCAGCTTACATGAAATGAAAAGAAGAGAAAAAAACGAACTGAAGAGAATTGTATATTCGTAAAAAAAAATTATTGCCATAAAATAGCTGGCTTGGAATCTACCTCTGAACTATAGAGGTTTGTCATAGGAGAACAAAACATATATGTATTTATATCAACATCAAGTATTATAGCATCGTATTCCACATGCCTAAATATTTTCGCTATTCCGTCCATCATTCTATGGACCCATGCTCTTCCTCGAGCTTATACAATCACCTTTAAAACTCCCTCGATATCGAAAATCGAATCTGGGATCTTATTCTAGACATCATCGTTACTAGAATTTTATGCTTGCACTGCAACCTTCCTCGTATAGTAATACGACTCTCTATTGATAAGAAAGAATAAATATTCAAAAGGTAAATAATTGACCTAGTTTTTCTATCAAAGATAACTTATACGCCAACACGACCCGATTAGGGGTACTCAATCTCAACATCCATTCCAATACAACTCTCACGGTTGTAATCGGCTCATTACTCGCAGAATCATTGCTGCATTACTATGGTCCACCACTGACCTACTGTCGTCATACGCTTTCCATGAAATCTTAATATATAACCATACGGAGTCCATACATATCGTATCAAATTCTTCTAAGGAGGTAACATAATCACCATTCCTGATTCATGAAGAACACTCCTGATCCTGACATACATACATGACATGAAGCAGATAAAATTGCAGAAGAGGTTCAATCAAAGCAACGATAGCAGGTTAATACCATTCTTAATCATATGCCTTCGATAGAAGACTTAACTCAAAGGTTCGTTTAGTCCTTTTGAAACATGGTCCAGGCTCATTCTCAAGATAGTACCTTCTGAGATAGATAGCCCGCATATGGCGATTACACGAATTAAACCTTTACCAACTACTATTACGGTTGGGTATTGCACAGTCATCAGAAGGAATGTCAATCTTCCAAACCATAATACAACCTTCATAGCTTTAACCATCATCACTGTATTTCCTTTGGCACAAGCGCCTACAATTATCCTTTTACCGTTAAAGTGTCGGCCACCTCTTTGGCCTTTCCTGATAGTAAAATTTCCTTACAGTCAATGTCATTTTAACCACCTCCAAATAAATTTTCTACCTCATTTCAATCACAACTTATGTGAAGATGTTTTCCTTAAAATCAGATGAGTAAAAAAAAATATCACCATTTTTCCATAAGTTATTGCCTCAGTCTTTAGAGGTTAATCACTATCACGACTGACTCTCAATCATACTTAGAATATCTTTTATCTTAGGCTCTAATTGCCCTGAACAATTTCGACCTTTACTGGTTCGATCCATACTTTCTCGTGGTTTAACACGTGCCCCACTTGGCATCAATATAATTACGTCATATTTCCTTTATCAACATTTCTTATTCTTGAGAATTTTGAATATTACCTTTCTCCTCGTAAAACCTCTAAGGTTTTCCTTCAATCGTTCCTCCTGTATTCCCTAGATACAGGGCATATCAAAATACCATTTACTATTACTAGAACCATTGTCTATATAGTTCTGAAAAATTTCTCCACTAATTCTTAAAGGTTATTGTTACCTTAACCCTTTCCAAATCATACTGTCAAAACTCATACTGTCCCTATTAAGGGTGAAATGCCAACCTTTATGCATTCCCCTAGGATTCATTTTAAGTTACCGATGTTCTATCCTTAATTCCACCTTTAAAAGGTACCTGCATCCTTCCATGGATAAATCAAGTCATATATCCCTGATAAGGGTGTCTTATTCAATCATTCCCACCTTGATAGTATATGCCTAATTTCACAATAACATCTGTATACAAAATGAGGTCAATCAATATGGCCTCCAAAAGATAACAACGGTTATCCGCTTTTCTTGCCTAATTTGGTAACGATAACAAGGATGTTCTGGAAGATATTGGTCGTGTTCAACGTGAACTTCTTCTTAATAATTCCTTATTTACTTTTGTTGTTTATCTCAACAGTCATCTCAATGTTGGGATATCTTTCATACCTGGCGTCTCCCTTTCTGGGTATCAAGCCACCGGTCTTACACTTCACATTCTTGAGGGTCACTTCCTTCATCCAATTTTCCTAATTTCTTACTTTCTTGTCTCCTCAGCCTATCCATGTCTCAATATTTATCCTTCGAACTATCTCAAGGTTCCCTCGAATCCTCTCAACTTACAGGGGATAAAATATATGTATCTCTTATGCCCTCAACCATCAATTTTAACTCATGGTGAATCACCCTCATCCTGACGATTACATACTCTTCTATTTCTATTTCTACGAGTCTTTAGGGTTTCCTCATACCCAACTCCCTTATCATTCCTCAAACTCTATTGCCGTTATATTCCTTTCTCTTATCATTATTTCATGAACCAACACAACATAAGCATTGATTTCAAACATCTCGTCATTCTGGATTCGTGTCCCCAGAACGAATCTTGACAACTTTTACCACTTAGATTCATAATTCATCATACTCGTCTGCCTTTGTTCTGGCTCTAAAGCTTTTACACTATCTCCTTATCTTTGGGAATTACTTTCCCGAAAACAATTGACTGAACTTAAATCAGTGTATTATAATCTCTTGCTTCGTGCCTTCCTTGGCCTTTCACCAGCGGGTGGCCTCTCTCTTAGGAGGGTAAGTGACAAAACAGTCTTTTGTGATTCGTCAATCATTTATAATCTCAAATGATTCCTCTATTTCCTTTAGCCAGGCTCTTGCCTCGACTGGGTCAACCTATTCCTTGGAACTCTAAGGGCTTAGCGACTTAAAGGTCCTGAAAGAATTTCTCACCGCATTGTTTTCTCAGGGTGGTGGTTGGGGATAATAGTCTAAGTCCTTTTTAGACAGGTCCATGAATTGTCGTATAGGAGTGCCGTCTCGGGTCTCCTTTCCTTACTCGACTTTCTGTTTCCTTAGTATGAAATGTTTCATCCTTCTCCCATACTTGGGGTTATCTTATACATTTTAAATCCTCATTTTCCACTTCATTATGTTATGGGTTCCTTCTATCTTGATGGCGACCTCCCTGACTATCACGTTCAGGGTTTGCTCTAAATCTTATTCCTCAAACTAGCTTTCATCTAAGATCTCATCTTTAAGCTCTTGAACATTTGGAACCCAAATTCTGTAGGAATACCTCATTATTCCCTTATCATCTTTCTCGGTATTAATCTCTTATCTATTTGTTGGCTCTCTGCCTTCATTCATCACTTTTTCTGGCACAATATGTTCTTTTCCAATAATTCGGGCTGTATTGCAATCTCAAACAGCTTTTCGGTACCGGCTCCGGTTACCTTCACTTCTAACTCCAAAATCTCTTATAAACTCTCTTAAAGACATTATCATCTTGAGTCTCTCCTTTTTACTTAAGGGCATCAGCCACCACATTGGCTTTCCCCGAATGATAAAAAAAATCTCTCAATCATAATTCTTGATTAGCTCTAACCGCCTCCTCTGGCGTATGTTGAGCTCTCTTTCTACGTAAAAATGTACTAGAGCACTTATGGCTTAGGTAAATCTCGCACTTCTCTCCATACAAGTAGTGCCTCCAATATTTAGGGCAAAACTATTGCCATGAGCCCAAGCTCATGGGTGGGGATATCGAATTTTATATTCCCTTAATTATCTTGACGCGGACGCGATTATCTTGCTGAGCTGTATAAGAAGCACCCTAATTCATTATGCGAAGCGTCACTTACAAATCACAAAATCTCCTTTTACCATCCGGCAACGCCAACATAGGGGCCGTCACCAACCTTTGCTTTAGTTCTTAAAAGCTGTTCTCGCATTTCTCTGTCTATTCGAACTTCTCAGTCTTATGAGTAAGCCGCGTTAAAGGGGGCTACTATTTTTACAAACTTGAACGACCAATCCTACCTCTGGTAGTCGACCTAACCATGGTCATCAATTCATCAGTGGTCCTTTATTCATTCTTGTCAGGATCCTCCTCAACAACTATCCCTTCTAGGACAACATCCTCAACCGCTACATCCTCAATATCAACATCATCCGGTCCTGCCTTAGGACACTCTATCGGATCCACAATCCGATCTCCAATTAGTAATAAAACATCATCGTACTGTTGCTCCTCAACCTCAGGGTTCGGAGTCCCGCTACCATCTACGATAACGAACTACGCTTCTATCACGATATTTATAAGGGTTCCCATAAGGGTTTTAACTGTCAGTACTACGTTAGGTAGCCCGACTATGAACTTGGCAAGAGTTCTTATTATCTTAGTGAACTTATTATCTTAACGTCCCATCATCTCTGAGGTTTATAACACTTAGCTCTGATACCACTTCTGTAACACCCCCAAATCCGGGGTCGGGGATCCGGGTTGTCACGAGTTCCATTTCCCTTAATAACACCCAATCTTAATAAATAATCAACTACTCTTTACTGTGACCCCATAATAAACACACACACCACAAGTTATAGTCTCAGAGATGAATATCCAAAAATAATCACAAGTCGTTTTATTCCACAATTATCTGCGAATACACCTTAAAAGGTTTTCTGAATAAATTTACATTTTCCTTGCCATTATTACAATTCATAATATACATAAATCTGGTACATCAAAAGTTAAAAGCCTAGCCTATGGGTAGTTCCTACCTCAGCTACAGCGACTTCAATGCCTATAGGAAGCTGCGGAACGTTTCCTATCCACTCGCGAATTGGGAGCTTGGTCCTGTTCATCTTGTCTATCTGATGTTGTGTGATGAAAGAAGAAAGCAAGGGTGAGCAGCAAGCCCACCAAAATAATATGTATAATGATTAACAATATATGAGCCTTCTCATAGTACTCATGAAAGTCTTGGTCAAAAGAAATGAACCAAGTTGATATCTTAATGCGATGAAGTCGCAAAATATTCAGTATATATATATACATATATACTTTTCAAAATATTGGAAGTCCTCTTCCATGCATAATACACACAGAGTTTCAGTGTATAACTATATAAAAATATCGTTGCAAGGTGATCTCATATATCTAACCTTGTCTCAACGTTTTTCTGAAAATCTTTGTCATGCATAAGATAATCATTTACTAGATATAAGTTTAAAAGATGAAGTTACAAGATACTCCAATATACTTACATCTTTTCCAAATACTACTTGAACTACCACCGTTCAAGTTATAATTAGTTTCAAAAGTTCATCACATAGATGAGACTACAAGACCAGATTTGAATAGATTAAATCTTTGAAATATCATCAAAATAAAATGAAGTTACGAGATACTTCATTTGATGCAAACATCATTTTGAAAACTTGAACCTGCCAACACTCAACAATCGCCCAACCGTAGCCTTTCTATCGAAGTGCTCTGGGTAGTGTTGCAGAAATATCCAATTGGATGATGAACTCATTACGGGAGTTTTCCGCGCCAGGAAGACCACTTACGATGATCAGTCGTAGTAGTGCAACCCCACCATTTTCTACATGTAGAGGAGAACTTGTCGGATTTACTTGTCAACCGAACACTAAACTCCTAAGGAATGGACCGCCTTAGCGGAACTTCCAGGCCATTTGGGCCAATATAATAAGGCTGGGCCGGCGCCACTCGACCACTTACGCCACTCCTAGTTCAGATGAAATCCATGACTCTGAAACATAAAGCTCGTTCCCCCTTTCCCCAAGTAGAAACTTGTTGATACGGCTCCACCAAGAAGTCGTATCTAGTTGGAAAGGAAAACTCACCGATATTTCCCAGGCGATGCCTGTTAATGGATTAACTTGTTCCAAGAATTTTACTTCCCGAGTGTTGGGTAAGTAATCAATTCATTTATCAAAACAGCAACCTTGTTGCGAATATAAAACACACCACAGAGCCGGATCCCTCAGGTTTTGAGCGAGTATTTAAATCCCCTTCGAAAGGAGGATCTCAAATATAAAAATGAGTTTTGGGATCCGCTCTAACTTTTAAAAATCATTTTGAAGACTCGCAAAACATTTTTTAGAATGTTTGGAGTGATGCTGATTTAACAGGGTAAATCAGTCCCAATATATTAGAAAATATCTGAATATTATTATTTAAATAATATTCCAATAAAGAATAATCTTTATAAAAATAATTGAAGTAGAAGTTTTAAAACTTATACTTGAAATGAATATTAAATAACCAAAGATATACCTATACGAAAGTACTATCTTTATTTGAATAATCAAAAGTGAGTTTGATTATCGACACCTTATTCTTTAATAAAATAAAGAATATATCTCAGCAAATAATCGGAGTCATAGATCCTCAAATGAATATTCAAATAATATTCAATAAATAAAATAAGCTGAGTCATAAGCCCTCGAATGAATATTCGAAATAATATTCAATAATAAAATAAGGGAGTCATAAGTCCTCGGATGAATATTCGAAATAATATTCAATAATAAAATAAAGGAGTCATAAGTCCTCGGATGAATATTCGAAATAATATTCAATAATAAAATAAAGGAGTCATAAGTCCTCGGATGAATATTCGAAATAATATTCAATAATAAAATAAAGTTATCGAATAAACCTTATTCGATTAATAGTTTTGAAAACTATAACCATATATATATATATATATATATATATATATATAATCTACTCGGGATCCTCGACTCCCGGTTTTAGAAAATGTTTTCACCTTTGGGTCCCTATACTAAGGGTATATGCAAATTACTGCTATTCTCTAGCATAGGTATTATCAACTGAAGCAACAGATATATATGGCAAGAATACGAAATAGGCATGCATATATATACCATATCAGCATGCTTCAATATATCGCAAAAGTTGCTAATTAACCAACATGCATCTATCACAAGATAATGCATATACATATATACATCACAACAACAGTATAACGGGTAGAAAACTTGCCTGAGCGACTGGGGGTTACAAATGGCTCGGGACGAGTCTGGTAACCTATAAACAACAAGTAAGTTGGAATTAAACCAAAGTCACTTGTAAATCTATACTTTAATTAACTTAGACTCTAACACTTGTTCTGCGCTTACTGATTCGCTTAAGTCACTCGGGTACCCTCGGCTCCACCATTTTTAATAATTTAACCATTACGAGTTTTAAAGCGATTCCTTCGCGAGTGTCTTACCAACTGCCTAACACACTTACCATAAATGTTTCATACATTAATTAACCCTTTAAGGTCCTTAACCAAGGTTTCAAAGTAAGGCGAGGGGTAATGGTTCGGTCGCGAAACGCCGTTACTTAAAACGGTCGTTTCTCCTAAACCGTGCATCGGAATCGAATGAACTACATATCAAAACGAAGCTCGTAACACGAACTATCTAAACATGGCAATGGTCATAATATATCAGGGGGTTCTCGGGTCCTAATGTTATGCACAAAAACAGTCTAAAGAAAATCGGACGTTACGACGGCTATGTTTACGTGATTTCCCAAATTTTTACCATTCCAAATCATATCAATCCAACTACCAATCAACAACAACTCAAGATACACATCAATGCTACTGATTTCAGTCATAATAAGCTCAAGGATCTCAATCCAATCATATATTATAACATCTCCAAATTCAAATAAACTACTTAACAATTAAGCTCGAATCATGCTTATCATTCAAATTACTACTCATCCATCCAAACCATCTCCAAACTTCAACATTCAAACTTATTACTAAAGGGTGTGAAGATTTATACCTTCCTTGGGAGGTGTTAAGTTGCTAGGAAGCTTTAGGGAGCCTCCTACAAGCTTGATCTTTCCAAAGAAATCAAGAACACAAAGTTAGGCTTTGAAGTTTCTAAAAGTCCGATTTAAAGAACTGTAAAAATGAGGGTCTTACCATGCTTATTTGGAAGAGACTTGTGAACAAGAGTTGTAGGAAATCTCAATACCTTTCCAACGAGCTATAGAACACAACATTTGAGTGAGTATTGAAGGAGATATGGCAGTTTGAAGTTGCTGGGTTTGTTTTAGCCGAGAGCTTTCTTCTTGAAATAGGAAAGTCAACTTCTAATTTTTGTGTTTTATGATATTTGCTTGGTTGCTTCTCCTTTTTGGCCTTGGAAAATGTTTTAGCTTTTTACCATGGTAAATTTTACATGGCCCAAAATCAACCAACAAAACAAAACCCCTTGTCATGCTTATGTCATCTTGCACATGTCATAATGCTTCCACTTGTCCACACCTTGTTGGTTTGATGACATCATCATCCCTAACCTCCTTGATTAACTCGTAATTGCTTGCCTAATGACCGCTGATCTGTTATACGGTTCGCTTAACTTTCGTTTTCGTTTATCGTTTGAGGGATCATACCCGGGATCTTATTATTTAGGTTCCCTTAACCTTTCTCAATATATTATATTCCTTTTTCGATCCTCTCTTATAATCCATTAATTTAAATCCTTTTTATCCTGTTACCTTATACTCAATTCTTTCCGTATCTAGTGGATTTCCGGGAAAAATCAAAGTGTTCGGAATTGGATTCTGACGATCTTTACATACACTTATATACCATGTAGAGTACTAATAAAATCTCAGAATATCCATAACAGAACCCCTACATAGTGTGGCATGAAAACTTTTCTCATTCAGCAAAAATACTATTCATAAGGGTTTCAAAAAAATTTCCAAAAATTGGGGTTATTACATCGTGTACTACCCCTACGAGGAATATTCGGAAACCGAGTTCTATTCATTTCAGCTCCGATTCACTCCCGGAGGACCCCGAATGGACGCGAATGCAATTTCATAAATCCATAGGGACAAATTATGAAAAGAAATCGAAAAAACGGGCCGCCTCAATTTTTTCTCCAGACCTCGTGTACTACCCCCTAACGAGGATTATTCGGAAACCGAGTTCCATTCGTTTCAGCTCCAATTCACTTCTGGATGACCCTAACTGGATGCGAATGCAATTTCATAAATCCATAGGGATAAATTATGAAAAGAAATCGAAAAACGGGCCGCCTCAATTTTTGCTCCAGACCTCGTGTACTACTCCCTACGAAGATTATTCGGAAACCGATTTCGATTCGTTTCAGCTCCGATTCACTCCCGGACGACCCCGAATGGTCGCGAATGCAATTTCATAAATCCAAACGGACAAATTATGAAAAGAAATCAAAAAAAACGGGCCGCCTCAATTTTTGCTCCAGACCTCATGTACTACCCCATACGAAGATTATTCAGAAATCGATTTCGATTCGTTTCAGCTCCGATTCACTCCCGGACGACCCCGAATGGTCGCGAATGCAATTTCATAAATCCATAGGGACAAATTATCAAAAGAAATCAAAAAAATGGGCCGCCTCAATTTTTTCTCCAGACCTCGTGTACTACCCACCTACGAGGATTATTCGGAAACCGAGTTACATTCGTTTCAGCTCCGATTCACTCCCGGACGACCCCGAACAGACGTGAATGCAATTTCATAAATCCATAGTGACAAATTATGAAAAGAAATTAAAAAAACGGGCCCCACAATTTTTGCTCCAGACCACGTGTACTACCCCCGACGAGGATTATTCGGAAATCGAGTTCCATTCGTTTCAGCTCCGATTCACTCCCGGACGACCCCGAATGGACGCGAATGCAATTTCATAAATCCATAGGGATATGAAAAGAATTCGAAAAAATATGCCGCCTCAATTTTTGCTCCAGACCTCGTGTACCACCACCCACTACGAGGATTATTCGAAAAACGGGTTCCATTCATTTCAGCTCCGATTCACTTCCGGACGACCCTGAATGGACGTGAATGTAATTTCATAAATCCACAGGGACAAATTACGAAAAGAAATCGAAAAAATGGGCCGCCTCAATTTTTGCTCCAGACCTCGTGTACTACCCCTACGAGGATTATTCAGAAATCGAGTTCCATTCGTTTCAGCTCCGATTCACTTCCGGATGACCCCGAATGGACGCGAATGCAAGTTCATAAATCCACAGGGACAAATTACGAAAAGGAATCGAAAAAATGGGCCGCCTCAATTTTTGCTCCAGACATCGTGTACTACCCCCTACGAGGATTATTCGGAAACCGAGTTCCATTCGTTTCAGCTCCGATTCACTCCCGGAGGACCCCGAATGGACGCGAATGCAATTTCATAAATCCATAGGGACAAATTATGAAAAGAAATCGAAAAAACGGGCCGCCTCAATTTTTGCTCCAGACCTCGTGTACTACCCCCTACGAGGATTATTCGGAAAACGAGTTCCATTCGTTTCAGCTCCGATTCACTTCCGGACGACCCCGAATGGACGCGAATGCAATTTCATAAATCCACAGGGACAAATTACGAAAAGAAATCAAAAAAACGGGCCGCCTCAATTTTTGCTCCAGACCTCGTGTACTACCCCTACGAGGATTATTCAGAAACCGAGTTCCATTCGTTTCAGCTCCGATTCACTTCCGGACGACCCCGAATGGACGCGAATGCAATTTCATAAATCCACAGGGACAAATTACGAAAAGAAATCGAAAAAATGGGCCGCCTCAATTTTTGCTCCAGACATCGTGTACTACCCCTACGAGGAATATTCGGAAATCGAGTTCTATTCATTTCAGCTCCGATTCACTCCCGGAGGACCCCGAATGGACGCGAATGCAATTTCATAAATCCATAGGGACAAATTATGAAATGAAATCGAAAAAATGGGCCGCCTCAATTTTTTCTCCAGACCTCGTGTACTACCCCCTAACGAGGATTATTCGGAAACCGAGTTCCATTCGTTTCAGCTCCAATTCACTTCTGGATGACCCTAACTGGATGCGAATGCAATTTCATAAATCCATAGGGATAAATTATGAAAAGAAATCGAAAAACGGGCCGCCTCAATTTTTGCTCCAGACCTCGTGTACTACTCCCTATGAAGATTATTCGGAAACCGATTTCGATTCATTTAAGCTCCGATTCACTCCCGGACGACCCCGAATGGTCGCGAATGCAATTTCATAAATCCATACGGACAAATTATGAAAAGAAATCAAAAAAAACGGGCCGCCTCAATTTTTGCTCCAGACCTCATGTACTACCCCATACGAAGATTATTCAGAAATCGATTTCGATTCGTTTCAGCTCCGATTCACTCCCGGACGACCCCGAATGGTCGCGAATGCAATTTCGTAAATCCATAGGGACAAATTATCAAAAGAAATCAAAAAAATGGGCCGCCTCAATTTTTTCTCCAGACCTCGTGTACTACCCACCTACGAGGATTATTCGGAAACCGAGTTACATTCGTTTCAGCTCCGATTCACTCCCGGACGACCCCGAACAGACGTGAATGCAATTTCATAAATCCATAGTGACAAATTATGAAAAGAAATTAAAAAAACGGGCCCCTCAATTTTTGCTCCAGACCACGTGTACTACCCCCGACGAGGATTATTCGGAAATCGAGTTCCATTCGTTTCAGCTCCGATTCACTCCCGGACGACCCCGAATGGACGCGAATGCAATTTCATAAATCCATAGGGATATGAAAAGAATTCGAAAAAATATGCCGCCTCAATTTTTGCTCCAGACCTCGTGTACCACCACCCACTACGAGGATTATTCGAAAAACGGGTTCCATTCATTTCAGCTCCGATTCACTTCCGGACGACCCTGAATGGACGTGAATGTAATTTCATAAATCCACAGGGACAAATTACGAAAAGAAATCGAAAAAATGGGCCGCCTCAATTTTTGCTCCAGACCTCGTGTACTACCCCTACGAGGATTATTCAGAAATCGAGTTCCATTCGTTTCAGCTCCGATTCACTTCCGGATGACCCCGAATGGACGCGAATGCAAGTTCATAAATCCACAGGGACAAATTACGAAAAGGAATCGAAAAAATGGGCCGCCTCAATTTTTGCTCCAGACATCGTGTACTACCCCCTACGAGGATTATTCGGAAACCGAGTTCCATTCGTTTCAGCTCCGATTCACTCCCGGAGGACCCCGAATGGACGCGAATGCAATTTCATAAATCCATAGGGACAAATTATGAAAAGAAATCGAAAAAACGGGCCGCCTCAATTTTTGCTCCAGACCTCGTGTACTACCCCCTACGAGGATTATTCGGAAAACGAGTTCCATTCGTTTCAGCTCCGATTCACTTCCGGACGACCCCGAATGGACGCGAATGCAATTTCATAAATCCACAGGGACAAATTACGAAAAGAAATCAAAAAAACGGGCCGCCTCAATTTTTGCTCCAGACCTCGTGTACTACCCCTACGAGGATTATTCAGAAACCGAGTTCCATTCGTTTCAGCTCCGATTCACTTCCGGACGACCCCGAATGGACGCGAATGCAATTTCATAAATCCACAGGGACAAATTACGAAAAGAAATCGAAAAAATGGGCCGCCTCAATTTTTGCTCCAGACATCGTGTACTACCCCTACGAGGAATATTCGCAAATCGAGTTCTATTCATTTCAGCTCCGATTCACTCCCGGAGGACCCCGAATGGACGCGAATGCAATTTCATAAATCCATAGGGACAAATTATGAAATGAAATCGAAAAAATGGGCCGCCTCAATTTTTTCTCCAGACCTCGTGTACTACCCCCTAACAAGGATTATTCCGAAACCGAGTTCCATTCGTTTCAGCTCCAATTCACTTCCGGATGACCCCAACTGGATGCGAATGCAATTTCATAAATCCATAGGGATAAATTATGAAAAGAAATCGAAAAACGGGCCGCCTAAATTTTTGCTCCAGACCTCGTGTACTACTCCCTACGAAGATTATTCGGAAACCGATTTCGATTCATTTAAGCTCCGATTCACTCCCGGACGACCCCGAATGGTCGCGAATGCAATTTCATAAATCCATACGGACAAATTATGAAAAGAAATAAAAAAAAACGGGCCGCCTCAATTTTTGCTCCAGACCTCATGTACTACCCCATACAAAGATTATTCAGAAATCGATTTCGATTCGTTTCAGCTCCGATTCACTCCCGGACGACCCCGAATGGTCGCGAATGCAATTTCGTAAATCCATAGGGACAAATTATCAAAAGAAATCAAAAAAATGGGCAGCCTCAATTTTTTCTCCAGACCTCGTGTACTACCCACCTACGAGGATTATTCGGAAACCGAGTTACATTCGTTTCAGCTCCGATTCACTCCCGGACGACCCCGAACAGACGTGAATGCAATTTCATAAATCCATAGGGACAAATTATGAAAAGAAATTAAAAAAACGGGCCCCTCAATTTTTGCTCCAGACCACGTGTACTACCCCCTACGAGGATTATTCGGAAATCGAGTTCCATTCGTTTCAGCTCCGATTCACTCCCGGACGACCCCGAATGGACGCAAATGCAATTTCATAAATCCATTGGGATATGAAAAGAATTCGAAAAAATATGCCGCCTCAATTTTTGCTCCAGACCTCGTGTACCACCACCCACTACGAGGATTATTCGAAAAACGGGTTCCATTCATTTGAGCTCCGATTCACTTCCGGACGACCCTGAATGGACGTGAATGTAATTTCATAAATCCACAGGGACAAATTACGAAAAGAAATCGAAAAAACGGGCCGCCTCAATTTTTGCTCCAGACCTCGTGTACTACCCCTACGAGGATTATTCAGAAATCGAGTTCCATTCTTTTTCAGCTCCGATTCACTTCCGGATGACCCCGAATGGACGCGAATGCAAGTTCATAAATCCACAGGGACAAATTACGAAAAGAAATCGAAAAATGGGCCGCCTCAATTTTTGCTCCAGACATCGTGTACTACCCCTACGAGGATTATTCGGAAACCGAGTTCTATTCATTTCAGCTCCGATTCACTCCCGGAGGACCCCGAATGGACGCGAATGCAATTTCATAAATCGATAAGGACAAATTATGAAAAGAAATCGAAAAAATGGGCCGCCTCAATTATTTCTCCAGGCCTCGTGTACTACCCTCTAACGAGGATTATTCGGAAACAGAGTTCCATTCGTTTCAGCTCCAATTCACTTCCGGACGACCCCAACTGAATGCGAATGCAATTTCATAAATCCATAGGGAGAAATTATGAAAAGAAATCGAAAAAATGGGCCGCCTCAATTTTTTCTCCAGACATCGTGTACTACCCCTACAAGGAATATTCGGAAACCGAGTTCTATTCATTTCAGCTCCGATTCACTCCCGGAGGACCCCGAATGGACGCGAATGCAATTTCATAAATCCATAGGGACAAATTATGAAAAGAAATTGAAAAAACGGGCCGCCTCAATTTTTTCTCCAGACCTCGTGTACTACCCCCTAACGAGGATTATTCGGAAACCGAGTTCCATTCGTTTCAGCTCCAATTCACTTTCGGATGACCCCAACTGGATGCGAATGTAATTTCATAAATCCACAGGGACAAATTACGAAAAGAAATCGAAAAAATGGGCCGCCTCAATTTTTGCTCCAGACATCGTGTACTACCCCTACAAGGAATATTCGGAAACCGAGTTCTATTCATTTCAGCTCCGATTCACTCCCGGAGGACCCCGAATGGACGCGAATGCAATTTCATAAATCCATAGGGACAAATTATGAAAAGAAATTGAAAAAACGGGCCGCCTCAATTTTTTCTCCAGACCTCGTGTACTACCCCCTAACGAGGATTATTCGGAAACCGAGTTCCATTCGTTTCAGCTCCAATTCACTTTCGGATGACCCCAACTGGATGCGAATGCAATTTCATATATCCACAGGGATAAATTATGAAAAGAAATCGAAAAACGGGCCGACTCAATTTTTGCTCCAGACCTCGTGTACTACTCCTTACGAAGATTATTCGGAAACCGATTTGGATTCGTTTCAGCTCCGATTCACTCCCGGACGACCCCGAATGGTCGCGAATGCAATTTCATAAATCCATATGGACAAATTATGAAAAGAAATCAAAAAAACGGGCTGCCTCAATTTTTGCTCCAGACCTCATGTACTACCCCATACGAAGATTATTCAGAAATCGATTTCGATTCGTTTCAGCTCCGATTCACTCCCGGACGACCCCGAATGATCGCGAATGCAATTTCATAAATCCATAGGGACAAATTATCAAAAGAAATCAAAAAAATGGGCCGCCTCAATTTTTGCTCCAGACCTCGTGTACTACCCCCCCTACGAGGATTATTCGGAAACCGAGTTCCATTCGTTTCAGCTCCAATTCACTTCCGGATGACCCCAACTGGATGCGAATGCAATTTCATATATCCATAGGGATAAATTATGAAAAGAAATCGAAAAACGGGCCGCCTCAATTTTCGCTCCAGACCTCGTGTACTACTCCCTACGAAGATTATTCGGAAACCGATTTCGATTCGTTTCAGCTCCGATTCACTCCCGGACGACCCCGAATGGTCGCGAATGCAATTTCATAAATCCATACGGACAAATTATGAAAAGAAATAAAAAAAACGGGCAGCCTCAATTTTTGCTCCAGACCTCATGTACTACCCCATACGAAGATTATTCAGAAATCGATTTCGATTCGTTTCAGCTCCGATTCACTCCCGGACGACCCCGAATGATCGCGAATGCAATTTCATAAATCCATAGGGACAAATTATCAAAAGAAATCAAAAAAATGGGCCGCCTCAATTTTTGCTCCAGACCTCGTGTACTACCCCCCTACGAGGATTATTCGGAAACCGAGTTACATTCGTTTCAGCTCCGATTCACTCCCGGACGACCCCGAACAGACGTGAATGCAATTTCATAAATCTGTAGGGACAAATTACGAAAAGAAATCAAAAAAACGGGCCGCCTCAATTTTTGCTCCAGACCTCGTGTACTACCCCTACGAGGATTATTCAGAAACCGAGTTCCATTCGTTTCAGCTCCGATTCACTTCCGGACGACCCCGAATGGACGCTAATGCAATTTCATAAATCCACAGGGACAAATTACGAAAAGAAATCGAAAAAATGGGCCACCTCAATTTTTGCTCCAGACATCGTGTACTACCCCTACGAGGAATATTCGGAAACCGAGTTCTATTCATTTCAGCTCTGATTCACTCCCGGAGGACCCCGAATGGACGCGAATGCAATTTCATAAATCCATAGGGACAAATTATGAAAAGAAATCGAAAAAACGGGCCGCCTCAATTTTTTCTCCAGACCTCGTGTACTACCCCCTAACGAGGATTATTCCGAAACCGAGTTCCATTCGTTTCAGCTCCAATTCACTTCCGGATGACCCCAACTGGATGCGAATGCAATTTCATAAATCCATAGGGATAAATTATGAAAAGAAATCGAAAAACGGGCCGCCTAAATTTTTGCTCCAGACCTCGTGTACTACTCCCTACGAAGATTATTCGGAAACCGATTTCGATTCATTTAAGCTCCGATTCACTCCCGGACGACCCCGAATGGTCGCGAATGCAATTTCATAAATCCATACGGACAAATTATGAAAAGAAATAAAAAAATGGGCCGCCTCAATTTTTGCTCCAGACCTCATGTACTACCCCATACAAAGATTATTCAGAAATCGATTTCGATTCGTTTCAGCTCCGATTCACTCCCGGACGACCCCGAATGGTCGCGAATGCAATTTCATAAATCCATAGGGACAAATTATCAAAAGAAATCAAAAAAATGGGCCGCCTCAATTTTTTCTCCAGACCTCGTGTACTACCCACCTACGAGGATTATTCGAAAACGGAGTTACATTCGTTTCAGCTCCGATTCACTCCCGGACGACCCCGAACAGACGTGAATGCAATTTCATAAATCCATAGGGACAAATTATGAAAAGAAATTAAAAAAACGGGCCCCTCAATTTTTGCTCCAGACCACGTGTACTACCCCCTACGAGGATTATTCGGAAATCGAGTTCCATTCGTTTCAGCTCCGATTCACTCCCGGACGACCCCGAATGGACGCAAATGCAATTTCATAAATCCATAGGGATATGAAAAGAATTCGAAAAAATATGCCGCCTCAATTTTTGCTCCAGACCTCGTGTACCACCACCCACTACGAGGATTATTCGAAAAACGGGTTCCATTCATTTGAGCTCCGATTCACTTCCGGACGACCCTGAATGGACGTGAATGTAATTTCATAAATCCACAGGGACAAATTACGAAAAGAAATCGAAAAAACGGGCCGCCTCAACTTTTGCTCCAGACCTCGTGTACTACCCCTACGAGGATTATTCAGAAATCGAGTTCCATTCTTTTTCAGCTCCGATTCACTTCCGGATGACCCCGAATGGACGCGAATGCAAGTTCATAAATCCACAGGGACAAATTACGAAAAGAAATCGAAAAATGGGCCGCCTCAATTTTTGCTCCAGACATCGTGTACTACCCCTACGAGGATTATTCGGAAACCGAGTTCTATTCATTTCAGCTCCGATTCACTCCCGGAGGACCCCGAATGGACGCGAATGCAATTTCATAAATCGATAGCGACAAATTATGAAAAGAAATCGAAAAAATGGGCCGCCTCAATTATTTATCCAGGCCTCGTGTACTACCCTCTAACGAGGATTATTCGGAAACACAGTTCCATTCGTTTCAGCTCCAATTCACTTCCGGACGACCCCAACTGAATGCGAATGCAATTTCATAAATCCATAGGGAGAAATTATGAAAAGAAATCGAAAAAACGGGCCGCCTCAATTTTTGCTCCAGACCTCGTGTACTACTCCCTACGAAGATTATTCGGAAACCGATTTCGATTCGTTTCAGCTCTGATTCACTCCCGGACGCACCGAATGGTCGCGGATGCAATTGCATAAAATCCATAGGGACAAATTATGAAAATATATCGAAAAAATGGGTCGCCTCAATTTTTGCTCCAGACCTCGTGTACTACCCCCTACGAGGATTATTCGGAAAACGAGTTCCATTCGTTTCAGCTCCGATTCACTTCCGGACGACCCCGAATGGACGCGAATGCAATTTCATAAATCCACAGGGACAAATTACGAAAAGAAATAAAAAAAACGGGCCGCCTCAATTTTTGCTCCTGACCTCGTGTACTACCCCTACGAGGATTATTCAGAAACCGAGTTCCATTCGTTTCAGCTCCGATTCACTTCCGGACGACCCCGAATGGACGCGAATGCAATTTCATAAATCCACAGGGACAAATTACGAAAAGAAATCGAAAAAATGGGCCGCCTCAATTTTTGCTCCAGACATCGTGTACTACCCCTACGAGGAATATTCGGAAACCGAGTTCTATTCATTTCAGCTCCGATTCACTCCCGGAGGACCCCGAATGGACGCGAATGCAATTTCATAAATCCATAGGGACAAATTATGAAAAGAAATCGAAAAAACGGGCCGCCTCAATTTTTTCTCCAGACCTCGTGTACTACCCCCTAACGAGGATTATTCGGAAACCGAGTTCCATTCGTTTCAGCTCCAATTCACTTCCGGATGACCCCAACTGGATGCGAATGCAATTTCATATATCCATAGGGATAAATTATGAAAAGAAATCGAAAAACGGGCCGCCTCAATTTTCGCTCCAGACCTCGTGTACTACTCCCTACGAAGATTATTCGGAAACCGATTTCGATTCGTTTCAGCTCCGATTCACTCCCGGACGACCCCGAATGGTCGCGAATGCAATTTCATAAATCCATACGGACAAATTATGAAAAGAAATAAAAAAAACGGGCAGCCTCAATTTTTGCTCCAGACCTCATGTACTACCCCATACGAAGATTATTCAGAAATCGATTTCGATTCGTTTCAGCTCCGATTCACTCCCGGACGACCCCGAATGATCGCGAATGCAATTTCATAAATCCATAGGGACAAATTATCAAAAGAAATCAAAAAAATGGGCCGCCTCAATTTTTGCTCCAGACCTCGTGTACTACCCCCCTACGAGGATTATTCGGAAACCGAGTTACATTCGTTTCAGCTCCGATTCACTCCCGGACGACCCCGAACAGACGTGAATGCAATTTCATAAATCTATAGGGACAAATTACGAAAAGAAATCAAAAAAACGGGCCGCCTCAATTTTTGCTCCAGACCTCGTGTACTACCCCTACGAGGATTATTCAGAAACCGAGTTCCATTCGTTTCAGCTCCGATTCACTTCCGGACGACCCCGAATGGACGCTAATGCAATTTCATAAATCCACAGGGACAAATTACGAAAAGAAATCGAAAAAATGGGCCACCTCAATTTTTGCTCCAGACATCGTGTACTACCCCTACGAGGAATATTCGGAAACCGAGTTCTATTCATTTCAGCTCCGATTCACTCCCGGAGGACCCCGAATGGACGCGAATGCAATTTCATAAATCCATAGGGACAAATTATGAAAAGAAATCGAAAAAACGGGCCGCCTCAATTTTTTCTCCAGACCTCGTGTACTACCCCCTAACGAGGATTATTCCGAAACCGAGTTCCATTCGTTTCAGCTCCAATTCACTTCCGGATGACCCCAACTGGATGCGAATGCAATTTCATAAATCCATAGGGATAAATTATGAAAAGAAATCGAAAAACGGGCCGCCTAAATTTTTGCTCCAGACCTCGTGTACTACTCCCTACGAAGATTATTCGGAAACCGATTTCGATTCATTTAAGCTCCGATTCACTCCCGGACGACCCCGAATGGTCGCGGATGCAATTTCATAAATCCATACGGACAAATTATGAAAAGAAATAAAAAAATGGGCCGCCTCAATTTTTGCTCCAGACCTCATGTACTACCCCATACAAAGATTATTCAGAAATCGATTTCGATTCGTTTCAGCTCCGATTCACTCCCGGACGACCCCGAATGGTCGCGAATGCAATTTCATAAATCCATAGGGACAAATTATCAAAAGAAATCAAAAAAATGGGCCGCCTCAATTTTTTCTCCAGACCTCGTGTACTACCCACCTACGAGGATTATTCGAAAACGGAGTTACATTCGTTTCAGCTCCGATTCACTCCCGGACGACCCCGAACAGACGTGAATGCAATTTCATAAATCCATAGGGACAAATTATGAAAAGAAATTAAAAAAACGGGCCCCTCAATTTTTGCTCCAGACCACGTGTACTACCCCCTACGAGGATTATTCGGAAATCGAGTTCCATTCGTTTCAGCTCCGATTCACTCCCGGACGACCCCGAATGGACGCAAATGCAATTTCATAAATCCATAGGGATATGAAAAGAATTCGAAAAAATATGCCGCCTCAATTTTTGCTCCAGACCTCGTGTACCACCACCCACTACGAGGATTATTCGAAAAACGGGTTCCATTCATTTGAGCTCCGATTCACTTCCGGACGACCCTGAATGGACGTGAATGTAATTTCATAAATCCACAGGGACAAATTACGAAAAGAAATCGAAAAAACGGGCCGCCTCAACTTTTGCTCCAGACCTCGTGTACTACCCCTACGAGGATTATTCAGAAATCGAGTTCCATTCTTTTTCAGCTCCGATTCACTTCCGGATGACCCCGAATGGACGCGAATGCAAGTTCATAAATCCACAGGGACAAATTACGAAAAGAAATCGAAAAATGGGCCGCCTCAATTTTTGCTCCAGACATCGTGTACTACCCCTACGAGGATTATTCGGAAACCGAGTTCTATTCATTTCAGCTCCGATTCACTCCCGGAGGACCCCGAATGGACGCGAATGCAATTTCATAAATCGATAGCGACAAATTATGAAAAGAAATCGAAAAAATGGGCCGCCTCAATTATTTCTCCAGGCCTCGTGTACTACCCTCTAACGAGGATTATTCGGAAACAGAGTTCCATTCGTTTCAGCTCCAATTCACTTCCGGACGACCCCAACTGAATGCGAATGCAATTTCATAAATCCATAGGGAGAAATTATGAAAAGAAATCGAAAAAACGGGCCGCCTCAATTTTTGCTCCAGACCTCGTGTACTACTCCCTACGAAGATTATTCGGAAACCGATTTCGATTCGTTTCAGCTCTGATTCACTCCCGGACGCACCGAATGGTCGCGGATGCAATTGCATAAAATCCATAGGGACAAATTATGAAAATATATCGAAAAAATGGGTCGCCTCAATTTTTGCTCCAGACCTCGTGTACTACCCCCTACGAGGATTATTCGGAAAACGAGTTCCATTCGTTTCAGCTCCGATTCACTTCCGGACGACCCCGAATGGACGCGAATGCAATTTCATAAATCCACAGGGACAAATTACGAAAAGAAATAAAAAAAACGGGCCGCCTCAATTTTTGCTCCTGACCTCGTGTACTACCCCTACGAGGATTATTCAGAAACCGAGTTCCATTCGTTTCAGCTCCGATTCACTTCCGGACGACCCCGAATGGACGCGAATGCAATTTCATAAATCCACAGGGACAAATTACGAAAAGAAATCGAAAAAATGGGCCGCCTCAATTTTTGCTCCAGACATCGTGTACTACCCCTACGAGGAATATTCGGAAACCGAGTTCTATTCATTTCAGCTCCGATTCACTCCCGGAGGACCCCGAATGGACGCGAATGCAATTTCATAAATCCATAGGGACAAATTATGAAAAGAAATCGAAAAAACGGGCCGCCTCAATTTTTTCTCCAGACCTCGTGTACTACCCCCTAACGAGGATTATTCGGAAACCGAGTTCCATTCGTTTCAGCTCCAATTCACTTCCGGATGACCCCAACTGGATGCGAATGCAATTTCATATATCCATAGGGATAAATTATGAAAAGAAATCGAAAAACGGGCCGCCTCAATTTTTGCTCCAGACCTCGTGTACTACTCCCTACGAAGATTATTCGGAAACCGATTTCGATTCGTTTCAGCTCCGATTCACTCCCGGACGACCCCGAATGGTCGCGAATGCAATTTCATAAATCCATACGGACAAATTATGAAAAGAAATCAAAAAAACGGGCCGCCTCAATTTTTGCTCCAGACCTCATGTACTACCCCATACGAAGATTATTCAGAAATCGATTTCGATTCGTTTCAGCTCCGATTCACTCCCGGACGACCCCGAATGATCGCGAATGCAATTTCATAAATCCATAGGGACAAATTATCAAAAGAAATCAAAAAAATGGGCCGCCTCAATTTTTGCTCCAGACCTCGTGTACTACCCCCCCTACGAGGATTATTCGGAAACCGAGTTCCATTCGTTTCAGCTCCAATTCACTTCCGGATGACCCCAACTGGATGTGAATGCAATTTCATATATCCATAGGGATAAATTATGAAAAGTAAACGAAAAACGGGCCGCCTCAATTTTTGCTCCAGACCTCGTGTACTACTCCCTACGAAGATTATTCGGAAACCGATTTCGATTCGTTTCAGCTCCGATTCACTCCCGGACGACCCCGAATGGTCGCGAATGCAATTTCATAAATCCATACGGACAAATTATGAAAAGAAATAAAAAAAACGGGCAGCCTCAATTTTTGCTCCAGACCTCATGTACTACCCCATACGAAGATTATTCAGAAATCGATTTCGATTCGTTTCAGCTCCGATTCACTCCCGGACGACCCCGAATGATCGCAAATGCAATTTCATAAATCCATAGGGACAAATTATCAAAAGAAATCAAAAAATGGGCCGCCTCAATTTTTGCTCCAGACCTCGTGTACTACCCCCCTACGAGGATTATTCGGAAACCGAGTTACATTCGTTTCAGCTCCGATTCACTCCCGGACGACCCCGAACAGACGTGAATGCAATTTCATAAATCTATAGGGACAAATTATGAAAAGAAATTAAAAAAACGGGCCGCCTCAATTTTTGCTCCAGACCTCGTGTACTACCCCTACGAGGATTATTCAGAAACCGAGTTCCATTCGTTTCAGCTCCGATTCACTTCCGGACGACCCCGAATGGACGCGAATGCAAGTTCATAAATCCACAGGGACAAATTACGAAAAGAAATCAAAAAATGGGCCGCCTCAATTTTTGCTCCAGACATCGTGTACTACCCCTACGAGGATTATTCGGAAACCGAGTTCTATTCATTTCAGCTCCGATTCACTCCCTGAGGACCCCGAATGGACGCGAATGCAATTTCATAAATCCATAGGGACAAATTATGAAAAGAAAACGAAAAAACGGGCCGCCTCAATTATTTCTCCAGGCCTCGTGTACTACCCCCTAACGAGGATTATTCGGAAACTGAGTTCCATTCGTTTCAGCTCCAATTCACTTCCGGACGACCCCAACTGGATGCGAATGCAATTTCATAAATCCATAGGGACAAATTATGAAAAGAAATCGAAAAAACGGGCCGCCTCAATTTTTGCTCCAGACCTCGTGTACTACCCCCTACGAGGATTATTCGGAAAACGAGTTCCATTCGTTCAGCTCCGATTCACTTCCGGACGACCCCGAATGGACGCGAATGCAATTTCATAAATCCACAGGGACAAATTACGAAAAGAAATCAAAAAAACGGGCCGCCTCAATTTTTGCTCCAGACCTCGTGTACTACCCCTACGAGGATTATTCAGAAACCGAGTTCCATTCGTTTCAGCTCTGATTCACTTCCGGACGACCCCGAATGGACGCGAATGCAATTTCATAAATCCACAGGGACAAATTACGAAAAGAAATCGAAAAAATGGGCCGCCTCAATTTTTGCTCCAGACATCGTGTACTACCCCTTCGAGGAATATTCGGAAACCGAGTTCTATTCATTTCAGCTCCGATTCACTCCCGGAGGACCCCGAATGGACGCGAATGCAATTTCATAAATCCATAGGGACAAATTATGAAAAGAAATCGAAAAACGGGCCGCCTCAATTTTTTCTCCAGACCTCGTGTACTACCCCCTAACGAGGATTATTCGGAAACCGAGTTCCATTCGTTTTAGCTCCAATTCACTTCCGGATGACCCCAACTGGATGCGAATGCAATTTCATATATCCATAGGGATAAATTATGAAAAGAAATCGAAAAACAGGCCACCTCAATTTTTGCTCCAGACCTCGTGTACTACTCCCTACGAAGATTATTCAGAAACCGATTTCGATTTGTTTCAGCTCCGATTCACTCCCGGACGACCCCGAATGGTCGCGAATGCAATTTCATAAATCCATACGGACAAATTATGAAAAGAAATCAAAAAACGGGCCGCCTCAATTTTTGCTCCAGACCTCATGTACTACCCCATACGAAGATTATTCAGAAATCGATTTCGATTCGTTTCAGCTCCGATTCACTCCCGGACGACCCCGAATGATCGCGAATGCAATTTCATAAATCCATAGGGACAAATTATCAAAAGAAATCAAAAAAATGGGCCGCCTCAATTTTTGCTCCAGACCTCGTGTACTACCCCCCTATGAGGATTATTCGGAAACCGAGTTACATTCGTTTCAGCTCCGATTCACTCCCGGACGACCCCGAACAGACGTGAATGCAATTTCATAAATCCATAGGGACAAATTATGAAAAGAAATTAAAAAAACGGGCCCCTCAATTTTTGCTCCAGACCACGTGTACTACCCCCTACGAGGATTATTCGGAAATCGAGTTCCATTCGTTTCAGCTCCGATTCACTCCCGGACGACCCCGAATGGACGCGAATGCAATTTCATAAATCCATAGGGATATGAAAAGAATTCAAAAAAATATGCCGCCTCAATTTTTGCTCCAGACCTCGTGTACCACCACCCACTACGAGGATTATTCGAAAAACGGGTTCCATTCATTTCAGCTCCGATTCAATTCCGGACGACCCTGAATGGACGTGAATGTAATTTCATAAATCCACAGGGACAAATTATGAAAAGAAATTGAAAAAACGGGCCGCCTCAATTTTTGCTCCAGACCTCGTGTACTACCCCTACGAGGATTATTCAGAAATCGAGTTCCATTCGTTTCAGCTCCGATTCACTTCCGGATGACCCCGAATGGACGCGAATGCAAGTTCATAAATCCACAGGGACAAATTACGAAAAGAAATCGAAAAAATGGGCCGCCTCAATTTTTGCTCCAGACATCGTGTACTACCCCCTACGAGGATTATTCGGAAACCGAGTTCCATTCGTTTCAGCTCCGATTCACTCCCGGAGGACCCCGATTGGACGCGAATGCAATTTCATAAATCCATAGGGACAAATTATGAAAAGAAATCGAAAAAACGGGCCACCTCAATTTTTTCTCCAGACCTCGTGTACTACCCCCTACGAGGATTATTCGAAAACCGAGTTCCATTCGTTTCAGCTCCAATTCACTTCCGGACGACCCCAACTGGATGCGAATGCAATTTCATAAATCCATAGGGACAAATTATGAAAAGAAATCGAAAAAACGGGCCACCTCAATTTTTGCTCCAGACCTCGTGTACTACCCCCTACGAGGATTATTCGGAAAACGAGTTCCATTCGTTTCAGCTCCGATTCACTTCCGGACGACCCCGAATGGACGCGAATGCAATTTCATAAATCCACAGGGACAAATTACGAAAAGAAATCAAAAAAACGGGCCGCCTCAATTTTTGCTCCAGACCTCGTGTACTACCCCTACGAGGATTATTCAGAAACCGAGTTCCATTCGTTTCAGCTCCGATTCACTTCCGGACGACCCCGAATGGATGCGAATGCAATTTCATAAATCCACAGGGACAAATTACAAAAAGAAATCGAAAAAATGGGCCGCCTCAATTTTTGCTCCAGACATCGTGTACTACCCCTACGAGGAATATTCGGAAACCGAGTTCTATTCATTTCAGCTCTGATTCACTCCCGGAGGACCCCGAATGGACGCGAATGCAATTTCATAAATCCATAGGGACAAATTATGAAAATAAATCAAAAAAACGGGCCGCCTCAATTTTTTCTCCAGACCTCGTGTACTACCCCCTAACGAGGATTATTCGGAAACCGAGTTCCATTCGTTTCAGCTCCAATTCACTTCCGGATGACCCCAACTGGATGCGAATGCAATTTCATAAATCCATAGGGATAAATTATGAAAAGAAATCGAAAAACGGGCCGCCTCAATTTTTGCTCCAGACCTCGTGTACTACTCCCTACGAAGATTATTCGGAAACCGATTTCGATTCGTTTCAGCTCCGATTCACTCCCGGACGACCCCGAATGGTCGCGAATGCAATTTCATAAATCCATACGGACAAATTATGAAAAGAAATAAAAAAAAACGGGCGGCCTCAATTTTTGCTCCAGACCTCATGTACTACCCCATACGAAGATTATTCAGAAATCGATTTCGATTCGTTTCAGCTCCGATTCACTCCGGACGACCCCGAATGGTCGCGAATGCAATTTCATAAATCCATAGGGACAAATTATCAAAAGAATCAAAAAAAAATGGGCCGCCTCAATTTTTTCTCCAGACCTCGTGTACTACCCACTACGAGGATTATTCGGAAACCGAGTTACATTCGTTTTCAGCTCCGATTCACTCCCGGACGACCCCGAACATACGTGAATGCAATTTCATAAATCCATAGGGACAATTTATGAAAAGAAATTAAAAAATGGGCCCCTCAATTTTTGCTCCAGACCTCGTGTACTACCCCCTACGAGGATTATTCGGAAACCGAGTTCCATTCGTTTCAGCTCCGATTCACTCCGGACGACCCCGAATGGACGCGAATGCAATTTCATAAATCCATAGGGATATGAAAAGAATCGAAAAAAGGGCCGCCTCAATTTTTGCTCCAGACCTCGTGTACTACCCCCTACGAGGATTATTCGAAACGGTTCCATTCGTTTCAGCTCCGATTCACTTCCGGACGACCCCGAATGGACGCGAATGCAATTTCATAAATCCATAGGGACAAATTATGAAAAGAAATCGAAAAAACGGGCCGCCTCAATTTTTGCTCCAGACCTCGTGTACTACCCCCTACGAGGATTATTCGAAACCGAGTTCCATTCGTTTCAGCTCCGATTCACTTCCGGACGACCCCGAATGGACGCGAATGCAATTTCATAAATCCATAGGGACAAATTAAAAAAAATCGAAAAAACGGGCCGCCTCAATTTTTGCTCCAGACCTCGTGTACTACCCCCTACGAGGATTATTCGAAACCGAGTTCCATTCGTTTCAGCTCCGATTCACTTCCGGACGACCCCGAATGGACGCGAATGCAATTTCATAAATCCATAGGGACAAATTATGAAAAGAAATCGAAAAAACGGGCCGCCTCAATTTTTGCTCCAGACCTCGTGTACTACCCCCTACGAGGATTATTCGGAAACCGAGTTCCATTCGTTTCAGCTCCGATTCACTTCCGGACGACCCCGAATGGACGCGAATGCAATTTCATAAATCCATAGGGACAAATTATGAAAAGAAATCGAAAAAACGGGCCGCCTCAATTTTTGCTCCAGACCTCGTGTACTACCCCCTACGAGGATTATTCGAAACCGAGTTCCATTCGTTTCAGCTCCGATTCACTCCCGGACGACCCCGAATGACGCGAATGCAATTTCATAAATCCATAGGGACAAATTAAAAAAGAAATCGAAAAAATGGGCCGCCTCAATTTTTGCTCCAGACCTCGTGTACTACCCCTACGAGGATTATTCGGAAACCGAGTTCCATTCGTTTCAGCTCCGATTCACTCCCGGACGACCCCGAATGGACGCGAATGCAATTTCATAAATCCATAACGACAAATTATGAAAAAAATCGAAAAAACGGGTCGCCTCAATTTTTGCTCCAGACCTCGTGTACTACCCCCTACGAGGATTATTCGGAAACCGAGTTCCATTCGTTTCAGCTCCGATTCACTTCCGGACGACCCCAATGGACGCGAATGCAATTTCATAAATCCATAGGGACAAATTATGAAAAAAATCGAAAAACGGGCCGCCTCAATTTTTGCTCCAGACCTCGTGTACTACCCCTACGAGGATTATTCGGAAACCGAGTTCCATTCGTTTCAGCTCCGATTCACTCCCGGACGACCCCGAATGGCGCGAATGCAATTTCATAAATCCATAGGACAAATTATGAAAAGAAATAAAAAACGGGCCGCCTCAATTTTTGCTCCAGACCTCGTGTACTACCCCCTACGAGGATTATTCGAAACGATTTCCATTCGTTTCAGCTCCGATTCACTCCCGGACGACCCCGAATGGCGCGAATGCAATTTCATAAATCCATAGGGACAAATTATGAAAAGAAATCAAAAAAGGGCCGCCTCAATTTTTTCTCCAGACCTCGTGTACTACCCACGAGGATTATTCGGAAACCGAGTTATTCGTTTCAGCTCCGATTCACTCCCGGACGACCCCGAATACGGAATGCAATTTCATAAATCCATAGGGACAAATTATGAAAAGAAATCGAAAAAAATGGGCCCCTCAATTTTTGCTCCAGACCTCGTGTACTACCCCCTACGAGGATTATTCGGAAACGAGTTCCATTCGTTTCAGCTCCGATTCACTCCCGGACGACCCCGAATGGACACGAATGCAATTTCATAAATCCATAGGGATATGAAAAGAATTCGAAAAATATGCCGCCTCAATTTTTGCTCCAGACCTCG
>NW_027417474.1:0-28115 GCF_009905375.1 Apium graveolens | reverse complement strand
TTCGAAAACCGAGTTTCCATTCGTTTCAGCTCCAATTCACTTCCGGACGACCCCAACTGGATGCGAATGCAATTTCATAAATCCATAGGGACAAATTATGAAAAGAAATCGAAAAAACGGGCCGCCTAAATTTTTGCTCCAGACCTCGTGTACTACCCCCTACGAGGATTATTCGGAAAACGAGTTCCATTCGTTTCAGCTCCGATTCACTTCCGGACGACCCCGAATGGACGCGGATGCAATTTCATAAATCCACAGGGACAAATTACGAAAAGAAATCAAAAAAACGGGCCGCCTCAATTTTTGCTCCAGACCTCGTGTACTACCCCTACGAGGATTATTCAGAAACCGAGTTCCATTCGTTTCAACTCCGATTCACTTCCGGACGACCCCGAATGGACGCGAATGCAATTTCATAAATCCACAGGGACAAATTACGCAAAGAAATCGAAAAAATGGGCCGCCTCAATTTTTGCTCCAGACATCGTGTACTACCCTACGAGGAATATTCGGAAACCGAGTTCTATTCATTTCAGCTCCGATTCACTCCCGGAGGACCCCGAATGGTCGCGAATGCAATTTCATAAATCCATAGGGACAAATTATCAAAAGAAATCAAAAAAATGGGCCGCCTCAATTTTTGCTCCAGACCTCGTGTACTACCCCTACGAGGATTATTCGGAAATCAAGTTACATTCGTTTCAGCTCCGATTCACTCCCGGACGACCCCGAACAGACGTGAATGCAATTTCATAAATCCATAGGGACAAATTATGAAAAGAAATTGAAAAAACGGGCACCTCAATTTTTGCTCCAGACCACGTGTACTACGCCCTACGAGGATTATTCGGAAATCGAGTTCCATTCGTTTCAGCTCCGATTCACTCCCGGACGACCCCGAATGGACGCGAATGCAATTTAATAAATCCATAGGGATATGAAAAGAATTCGAAAAAATAGGCCGCCTCAATTTTTGCTCCAGACCTCGTGTACCACCACCCACTACGAGGATTATTCGAAAAACGGGTTCCATTCATTTCAGCTCCGATTCACTTCCGGATGACCCTGAATGGACGTGAATGTAATTTCATAAATCCACAGGGACAAATTACGAAAAGAAATCGAAAAAACGGGCCGCCTCAATTTTTTCTCCAGACCTCGTGTACTACCCCTACGAGGATTATTCAGAAATCGAGTTCCATTCGTTTTAGCTCCGATTCACTTCCGGATGACCCCGAATGGACGCGAATGCAAGTTCATAAATCCACAGGGACAAATTACGAAAAGAAATCGAAAAAATGGGCCGCCTCAATTTTTGCTCCAGACATCGTGTACTACCCCCTACGAGGATTATTCGGAAACCGAGTTCCATTCGTTTCAGCTCCGATTCACTCCCGGAGGACCCCGAATGGACGCGAATGCAATTTCATAAATCCATAGGGACAAATTATGAAAAGAAATCGAAAAAATGGGCCGCCTCAATTTTTTCTCCAGACCTCGTGTACTACCCCCTACGAGGATTATTCGAAAACCGAGTTCCATTCGTTTCAGCTCCAATTCACTTCCGGACGACACCAACTGGATGCGAATGCAATTTCATAAATCCATAGGGACAAATTATGAAAAGAAATCGAAAAAACGGGCCGCCTCAATTTTTGCTCCAGACCTCGTGTACTACTCCCTACAAAGATTATTCGGAAACCGATTTCGATTCGTTTCAGCTCCGATTCGCTCCCGGACGACCCCGAATGGTCGCGAATGCAATTTCATAAATCCATACGGAAAAATTATGAAAGGAAATCAAGAAAACGGGCCGCCTCAATTTTTGCTCCAGACCTCGTGTTACCCCCTAAGAAGATTATTCGGAAATCGATTTCGATTTGTTTCAGCTCCGATTTACTCCCGGACGACCCCGAATGGTCACGAATGCAATTTCATAAATCCATAGGGACAAATTATGAAAATAAATTGAAAAAATGGGCAGCCTCAATTTTTGCTCCAGACCTCGTGTATTACCCCCTATGAGGATTATTCGGAAACCAAGTTACATTCGTTTCAGCTCCGATTCACTCCCGGATGACCCCGAATGGACGTGAATGCAATTTCATAAATCCATAGGGACAAATTATGAAAAGAAATTGAAAAAACGGCCCGCCTCAATTTTGCTCCAGACCACGTGTACTACCCCCTACGAGGATTATTCGGAAATCGAGTTCCATTCGTTTCAGCTCCGATTCACTTCTGGACGACCCCGAATGGACGCGAATGCAATTTCCTAAGTCCATAGGGATATGAAAAGAAATCGAAAAAATATGTTGCCTCAATTTTTGCTCCAGACCTCGTGTACTACCACCCTCTACGAGGATTATTCGGAAAACGGGTTCCATTCATTTCAGCTCCGATTCACTTCCGGACGACCCTGAATGGACGTGAAAGCAATTTCATAAATCCACAGGCACAAATTATGAAAAATAATCAAAAAAACGGGCGGCCTCAATTTTTGCTCCAGACCTCGTGTACTACCCTTACGAGGATTATTCAGAAACCGAGTTCCATTCGTTTCAGCTCCGATTCACTTCCGGACGACCCTGAATGGACGTGAATGCAATTTCATAAATCCATAGGGAGAAATTATGAAAAGAAATCGAAAAACGGGCCGCCAAAATTTTTGCTACAGACCTCGTGTACTACCCCTACGAGGATTATTCGGAAACCGATTTCGATTCCTTTCACCTCCGATTCACTCCCGGACGTCCCCGAATGGTCGCGAATGCAATTTCATAAATCTATAGTGACAAATTATGAAAAAAATTGAAAAACGGGCCGCCTCAATTTTTTCTCCAGGCCTCGTGTACTACCCCCTAACGAGGATTATTCGGAAACAGAGTTCCATTCGTTTCAGCTCCAATTCACTTCCGGACGACCCCAACTGAATGCGAATGCAATTTCATAAATCCATAGGGAGAAATTATGAAAAGAAAACGAAAAAACGGGCCGCCTCAATTTTTGCTCCAGACCTCGTGTACTACTCCCTACGAAGATTATTCGGAAACCGATTTCGATTCGTTTCAGCTCCCGGACGTCGCCGAATGGTCGCGGATGCAATTGCATAAAATCCATAGGGACAAATTATGAAAATAAATCGAAAAAACGGGCCGCCTCAATTTTTGCTCCAGACCTCGTGTCCTACCCCCTACGAGGATTATTCGAAAAACGAGTTCCATTCGTTTCAGCTCCGATTCACTTCCGGACGACCCCGAATGGACGCGAATGCAATTTCATAAATCCACAGGGACAAATTACGAAAAGAAATAAAAAAAACGGGCCGCCTAAATTTTTGCTCCAGACCTCGTGTACTACCCCTACGAGGATTATTCAGAAACCGAGTTCCATTCGTTTCAGCTCCGATTCACTTCCGGACGACCCCGAATGGACGCGAATGCAATTTCATAAATCCACAGGGACAAATTACGAAAAGAAATCGAAAAAATGGGCCGCCTCAATTTTTGCTCCAGACATCGTGTACTACCCCTACGAGGATTATTCGGAAACCGAGTTCTATTCGTTTCAGCTCCGATTCACTCCCGGAGGACCCCGAATGGACGCGAATGCAATTTCATAAATCCATAGGGACAAATTATGAAAAGAAATCGAAAAAACGGGCCGCCTCAATTTTTGCTCCAGACCTCGTGTCCTGCCCCCTACGAGGATTATTCAAAAAACGAGTTCCATTCGTTTCAGCTCCGATTCACTTCCGGACGACCCCGAATGGACGCGAATGCAATTTCATAAATCCACAGGGACAAATTACGAAAAGAAATCAAAAAAACGGGCCGCCTAAATTTTTGCTCCAGACCTCGTGTACTACCCCTACGAGGATTATTCAGAAACCGAGTTCCATTCGTTTCAGCTCCGATTCACTTCCGGACGACCCCGAATGGACGCGAATGCAATTTCATAAATCCACAGGGACAAATTACGAAAAGAAATCGAAAAAATGGGCCGCCTCAATTTTTGCTCCAGACATCGTGTACTACCCCTACGAGGATTATTCGGAAACCGAGTTCTATTCGTTTCAGCTCCGATTCACTCCCGGAGGACCCCGAATGGACGCGAATGCAATTTCATAAATCCATAGGGACAAATTATGAAAAGAAATCGAAAAAATGGGCTGCCTCAATTTTTTCTCCAGACCTCGTGTACTACCCCCTACGAGGATTATTGGAAAACCGAGTTCCATTCGTTTTAGCTCCAATTCACTTCCGGACGACCCCAACTGGATTCGAATGCAATTTCATAAATCCATAGGGACAAATTATGAAAAGAAATCGAAAAAATGGGCCGCCTCAATTTTTGCTCCAGACCTGGTGTACTACTCCCTACGAAGATTATTCGGAAACCGATTTCGATTCGTTTCAGCTCCGATTCACTGCCGGACGACCCCGAATGGTTGCGAATGCAATTTTATAAATCCATACGGACAAATTATGAAAGGAAATCAAGAAAATGGGCCCCCTCAATTTTTGCTCTAGACCTCGTGTTACCCCTTATGAAGATTATTCAGAAATCGATTTCGATTTGTTTCAGCTCCGATTCACTCCCGGACGACCCCGAATGGTCACGAATGCAATTTCATAAATCCATAGGGACAAATTATGAAAATAAATCATAAAAATGGGCATCCTCAATTTTTGCTCCAGACCTCGTGTATTACCCCCTACGAGGATTATTCGGAAACCAAGTTACATTCGTTTCAGCTCCGATTCACTCCTGGACGACCCCGAATGGACGTGAATGCAATTTCATAAATCCATAGGGACAAATTATGAAAAGAAATTGAAAAAACGGCCCGCCTCAATTTTTGCTCCAGACCACGTGTACTACCCCTTACGAGGATTATTCGGAAATCGAGTTCTATTCGTTTGAGCTCCGATTCACTCCTGGACGACCCCGAATGGACGCGAATGCAATTTCATAAGTCCATAGGGATATGAAAAGAAATTGAAAAAATATGCTGCCTCAATTTTTGCTCGAGACCTCGTGTACTACCACCCTCTACGAGGATTATTCGGAAAACGGGTTCCATTCATTTCAGCTCCGATTCACTTCCGGACGACCCTGAATGGACGTGAAAGCAATTTCATAAATCCACAGGGACAAATTATGAAAAATAATCGAAAAAACGGGCGGCCTCAATTTTTTCTCCAGACCTCGTGTACTACCCCCTACGAGGATTATTCAAAAAACGAGTTCCATTCATTTCAGCTCCGATTCACTTCCGGTCGACCCTGAATGGACGTGAATGCAATTTTATAAATCCACATGGACAAATTATGAAAAGAAATCAAAAAAATGGGCCGCCTCAATTTTTGCTCCAGAACTCGTGTACTACCCCCTACGAGGATTATTCGGAAACCGAGTTCCATTCGTTTCAGCTCCGATTCAGTTCCGGACGACCCCGAATGGACGTGAATGCAATTTCATAAATCCATAGGGAGAAATTATGAAAAGAAATCGAAAAACGGGCCGCCAAAATTTTTGCTACAGACCTCGTGTACTTCCCCTAAGAGGATTATTCGGAAACCGATTTCGATTCGTTTCAGCTCCGATTCACTCCCGGACGTCCCCGAATGGTCGCGAATGCAATTTCATAAATCTATAATGACAAATTATGAAAAAAATCAAAAAAACGGGCCACCTTAATTTTTGCTCCAGACCTCGTGTACTACCCCCTACGAGGATTATTCGGAAAACGAGTTCCATTCGTTTCAGCTCCGATTCACTTCCGGACGACCCTGAATGGACGCGAATGCAATTTCATAATTCCACAGGGACAAATTACGAAAAGAAATCGAAAAAATGGGCCACCTCAATTTTTGCTCCAGACATCGTGTACTACCCCCTACGAGGATTATTCGGAAACCGCGTTCCATTCGTTTCAGCTCCGATTCACTCCCGGAGGACCCCGAATGGACGCGAATGCAATTTCATAAATCCATAGGGACAAATTATGAAAACAAATCGAAAAAACGGGCCGCCTCAATTTTTTCTCCAGACCTCGTGTACTACCCCCTACGAGGATTATTCGGAAAACGAGTTCCATTCGTTTCAGCTCCAATTCACTTCCGGACGACCCCAACTGGATGCGAATGCAATTTCATAAATCCATAGGGACAAATTATGAAAAAAAATCGAAAAAACGGGCCGCCTCAATTTTTGCTCCAGACCTCGTGTACTACTCTCTGCGAAGATTATTCGGAAACCGATTTCGATTCGTTTCAGCTCTGATTCACTCCCGTACGACCCTGAATAGTCGCGAATGCAATTTCATAAATCCATACGGACAAATTATGAAAAGAAATCAAAAAAACGGGCCGCCTCAATTTTTGCTCCAAACCTCGTGTACTACCCCTACGAAGATTATTCGGAAATCGATTTCGATTCGTTTCAGCTCCGATTCACCCCCGGACGACCCCAAATGGTCGCGAATGCAATTTCATAAATCCATAGGGACAAATTATGAAAAGAAATCGAAAAAACGATCCGCCTCAATTTTTGCTCCAGACCTCGTGTACTACCCCCTACGAGGATTATTGGGAAACCGAGTTACATTCGTTTCAGCTCCGATTCACTACCGGACGACCCCAAATGGACGCGAATGCAATTTCATAAATCCATAGGGACAAATTATGAAAAGAAATTGAAAAAACGGGCCGCCTCAATTTTTACTCCAGACCACGTGTACTACCCCCTACGAGGATTATTCGGAAATCGAGTTCCATTCGTTTCAGCTCCGATTCACTCCCGGACGACCCCGAATGGACGCGAATGCAATTTCATAAATCCATAGGGATATGAAAAGAAATCGAAAAAATATGCCGCCTCAATTTTTGCTCCAGACCTCGTGTACTACCACCCCCTAGGAGGATTATTCGGAAAACGGGTTCCATTCATTTCAGCTCCGATTCACTTCCGGACGACCCTGAATGGACGTGAATGCAATTTCATAAATCCACAGGGACAAATTATGAAAAATAATCGAAAAAACGGGCCGCCTCAATTTTTGCTCCAGACCTCGTGTACTACCCCTACGAGGATTATTCGGAAACCGAGTTCCATTCGTTTCAGCTCCGATTCACTTCTGGACGACCCTGAATGGACGTGAATGCAATTTCATAAATCCATAGGGAGAAATTATGAAAAGAAATCGAAAAACGGGCCACCTCAATTTTTGCTCCAGACCTCGTGTACTACCCCTACGAGGATTATTCGGAATCCGAGTTCCATTCGTTTCAGCTCCGATTCACTTCCGGACGACCCCGAATGGACGTGAATGCAATTTCATAAATCCATAGGGAGAAATTATGAAAAGAAATCAAAAAAACGGACCACCTCAATTTTTGCTCCAGACCTCGTGTACTACCCCTTCGAGGATTATTCGGAAACCGAGTTCCATTCGTTTCAGCTCCGATTCACTCCCGGACGACCCCGAATGGTCGCGAATGCAATTTCATAAATCCATAGGGACAAATTATGAAAAGAAATCGAAAAAATGGGCCGCTTCAAATTTTGCTCCAGACCTCGTGTACTACCCACTACGAGGATTATTCGAAAACCGAGTTACATTCGTTTCAACTCCGATTCACTTCCGGACGACCCCAAATGGACGTGAATGCAATTTCATAAATCCATAGGGAGAAATTATGAAAAGAAATCGAAAAACGGGCCGCCTCAATTTTTGCTCCAGACCTCGTGTACTACCCTCTATGAAGATGATTCGAAAATCGATTTCGATTCGTTTCAGCTCCGATTCACTCCCGGACGACCCCGAATGGTCGCGAATGCAATTTCATAAATCCATAGGGACAAATTATTAAAATTAATCGAAAAAACGGGCCGCCTCAATTTTTGCTCCAGACCTCGTGTACTACCCCCCCCCTACGAGGATTATTCAGAAAACGAGTTCCATTCATTTCAGCTCTGATTCACTTCCGGACGACCCTGAATGGACGTGAATACAATTTCATAAATCCACAGGGGCAAATTATGAAAAGAAATCGAAAAAATGGGCCACCTCAATTTTTGCTCCAGACCTCGTGTACTACCCCTACGAGGATTATTCGGAAACCGAGTTACATTCGTTTCAGCTCCGATTCACTCCCGGACGACCCCGAATGGACGTGAATGCAATTTCATAAATCCATAGGGAGAAATTATGAAAAGAAATCGAAAAACGGGCCACCAAAATTTTTGCTACAGACCTCGTGTACTACCCCTACGAGGATTATTCGGAAACCGATTTCGATTCCTTTCACCTCCGATTCACTCCCGGACGTCCCCGAATGGTCGCGAATGCAATTTCATAAATCTATAGTGACAAATTATGAAAAAAATTGAAAAACGGGCCGCCTCAATTTTTTCTCCAGGCCTCGAGTACTACCCCCTAACGAGGATTATTCGGAAACAGAGTTCCATTCGTTTCAGCTCCAATTCACTTCCGGACGACCCCAACTGAATGCGAATGCAATTTCATAAATCCATAGGGAGAAATTATGAAAAGAAAACGAAAAAAACGGGCCGCCTCAATTTTTGCTCCAGACCTCGTGTACTACTCCCTACGAAGATTATTCGGAAACCGATTTCGATTCGTTTCAGCTCCCGGACGTCGCCGAATGGTCGCGGATGCAATTGCATAAAATCCATAGGGACAAATTATGAAAATAAATCGAAAAAACGGGCCGCCTCAATTTTTGCTCCAGACCTCGTGTCCTACCCCCTACGAGGATTATTCGAAAAACGAGTTCCATTCGTTTCAGCTCCGATTCACTTCCGGACGACCCCGAATGGACGCGAATGCAATTTCATAAATCCACAGGGACAAATTACGAAAAGAAATAAAAAAAACGGGCCGCCTAAATTTTTGCTCCAGACCTCGTGTACTACCCCTACGAGGATTATTCAGAAACCGAGTTCCATTCGTTTCAGCTCGGATTCACTTCCGGACGACTCCGAATGGACGCGAATGCAATTTCATAAATCCACAGGGACAAATTACGAAAAGAAATCGAAAAAATGGGCCGCCTCAATTTTTGCTCCAGACATCGTGTACTACCCCTACGAGGATTATTCGGAAACCGAGTTCTATTCGTTTCAGCTCCGATTCACTCCCGGAGGACCCCGAATGGACGCGAATGCAATTTCATAAATCCATAGGGACAAATTATGAAAAGAAATCGAAAAAACGGGCCGCCTCAATTTTTGCTCCAGACCTCGTGTCCTGCCCCCTACGAGGATTATTCGAAAAACGAGTTCCATTCGTTTCAGCTCCGATTCACTTCCGGACGACCCCGAATGGACGCGAATGCAATTTCATAAATCCACAGGGACAAATTACGAAAAGAAATCAAAAAAACGGGCCACCTAAATTTTTGCTCCAGACCTCGTGTACTACCCCTACGAGGATTATTCAGAAACCGAGTTCCATTCGTTTCAGCTCCGATTCACTTCCGGACGACCCCGAATGGACGCGAATGCAATTTCATAAATCCACAGGGACAAATTACGAAAAGAAATCGAAAAAATGGGCCGCCTCAATTTTTGCTCCAGACATCGTGTACTACCCCTACGAGGATTATTCGGAAACCGAGTTCTATTCGTTTCAGCTCCGATTCACTCCCGGAGGACCCCGAATGGACGCGAATGCAATTTCATAAATCCATAGGGACAAATTATGAAAAGAAATCGAAAAAACGGGCTGCCTCAATTTTTTCTCCAGACCTCGTGTACTACCCCCTACGAGGATTATTCGAAAACCGAGTTCCATTCGTTTTAGCTCCAATTCACTTCCGGACGACCCCAACTGGATTCGAATGCAATTTCATAAATCCATAGGGACAAATTATGAAAAGAAATCGAAAAAATGGGCCGCCTCAATTTTTGCTCCAGACCTCGTGTACTACTCCCTACGAAGATTATTCGGAAACCGATTTCGATTCGTTTCAGCTCCGATTCACTGCCGGACGACCCCGAATGGTTGCGAATGCAATTTTATAAATCCATACGGACAAATTATGAAAGGAAATCAAGAAAATAGGCCCCCTCAATTTTTGCTCCAGACCTCGTGTTACCCCTTATGAAGATTATTCAGAAATCGATTTCGATTTGTTTCAGCTCCGATTCACTCCCGGACGACCCCGAATGGTCACGAATGCAATTTCATAAATCCATAGGGACAAATTATGAAAATAAATCATAAAAATGGGCATCCTCAATTTTTGCTCCAGACCTCGTGTATTACCCCCTACGAGGATTATTCGGAAACCAAGTTACATTCGTTTCAGCTCCGATTCACTCCCGGACGACCCCGAATGGACGTGAATGCAATTTCATAAATCCATAGGGACAAATTATGAAAAGAAATTGAAAAAACGGCCCGCCTCAATTTTTGCTCCAGACCACGTGTACTACCCCTTACGAGGATTATTCGGAAATCGAGTTCTATTCGTTTGAGCTCCGATTCACTCCTGGACGACCCCGAATGGACGCGAATGCAATTTCATAAGTCCATAGGGATATGAAAAGAAATTGAAAAAATATGCTGCCTCAATTTTTGCTCGAGACCTCGTGTACTACCACCCTCTACGAGGATTATTCGGAAAACGGGTTCCATACATTTCAGCTCCGATTCACTTCCGGACGACCCTGAATGGACGTGAAAGCAATTTCATAAATCCACAGGGACAAATTATGAAAAATAATCGAAAAAACGGGCGGCCTCAATTTTTTCTCCAGACCTCGTGTACTACCCCCTACGAGGATTATTCAAAAAACGAGTTCCATTCATTTCAGCTCCGATTCACTTCCGGACGACCCTGAATGGACGTGAATGCAATTTTATAAATCCACATGGACAAATTATGAAAAGAAATCAAAAAAATGGGCCGCCTCAATTTTTGCTCCAGAACTCGTGTACTACCCCCTACGAGGATTATTCGGAAACCGAGTTCCATTCGTTTCAGCTCCGATTCACTTCCGGACGACCCCAAATGGACGCGAATGCAATTTCATAAATCCATAGGGACAAATTATGAAAAGAAATTGAAAAAACGGGCCGCCTCAATTTTTACTCCAGACCACGTGTACTACCCCCTACGAGGATTATTCGGAAATCGAGTTCCATTCGTTTCAGCTCCGATTCACTCCCGGACGACCCCGAATGGACGCGAATGCAATTTCATAAATCCATAGGGATATGAAAAGAAATCGAAAAAATATGCCGCCTCAATTTTTGCTCCAGACCTCGTGTACTACCACCCCCTAGGAGGATTATTCGGAAAACGGGTTCCATTCATTTCAGCTCCGATTCACTTCCGGACGACCCTGAATGGACGTGAAAGCAATTTCATAAATCCACAGGGACAAATTATGAAAAATAATCGAAAAAACGGGCGGCCTCAATTTTTTCTCCAGACCTCGTGTACTACCCCCTACGAGGATTATTCAAAAAACGAGTTCCATTCATTTCAGCTCCGATTCACTTCCGGACGACCCTGAATGGACGTGAATGCAATTTCATAAATCCATAGGGACAAATTATGAAAAATAATCGAAAAAACGGGCGGCCTCAATATTTTCTCCAGACCTCGTGTACTACCCCCTACGAGGATTATTCAAAAAACGAGTTACATTCGTTTCAGCTCCGATTCACTACCGGACGACCCCAAATGGACGCGAATGCAATTTCATAAATCCATAGGGACAAATTATGAAAAGAAATTGAAAAAACGGGCCGCCTCAATTTTTACTCCAGACCACGTGTACTACCCCCTACGAGGATTATTCGGAAATCGAGTTCCATTCGTTTCAGCTCCGATTCACTCCCGGACGACCCTGAATGGACGTGAAAGCAATTTCATAAATCCACAGGGACAAATTATGAAAAATAATCGAAAAAACGGGCGGCCTCAATTTTTTCTCCAGACCTCGTGTACTACCCCCTACGAGGATTATTCAAAAAACGGGTTCCATTCATTTCAGCTCCGATTCACTTCCGGACGACCCTGAATGGACGTGAAAGCAATTTCATAAATCCACAGGGACAAATTATGAAAAATAATCGAAAAAACGGGCGGCCTCAATTTTTTCTCCAGACCTCGTGTACTACCCCCTACGAGGATTATTCAAAAAACGAGTTACATTCGTTTCAGCTCCGATTCACTACCGGACGACCCCAAATGGACGCGAATGCAATTTCATAAATCCATAGGGACAAATTATGAAAAGAAATTGAAAAAACGGGCCGCCTCAATTTTTACTCCAGACCACGTGTACTACCCCCTACGAGGATTATTCGGAAATCGAGTTCCATTCGTTTCAGCTCCGATTCACTCCCGGACGACCCCGAATGGACGCGAATGCAATTTCATAAATCCATAGGGATATGAAAAGAAATCGAAAAAAATATGCCGCCTCAATTTTTGCTCCAAACCTCGTGTACTACCACCCCCTAGGAGGATTATTCGGAAAACGGGTTCCATTCATTTCAGCTCCGATTCACTTCCGGACGACCCTGAATGGACGTGAAAGCAATTTCATAAATCCACAGGGACAAATTATGAAAAATAATCGAAAAAACGGGCGGCCTCAATTTTTTCTCCAGACCTCGTGTACTACCCCCTACGAGGATTATTCAAAAAACGAGTTCCATTCATTTCAGCTCCGATTCACTTCCGGACGACCCTGAATGGACGTGAATGCAATTTTATAAATCCACATGGACAAATTATGAAAAGAAATCAAAAAAATGGGCCGCCTCAATTTTTGCTCCAGAACTCGTGTACTACCCCCTACGAGGATTATTCGGAAACCGAGTTCCATTCGTTTCAGCTCCGATTCACTTCCGGACGACCCCAAATGGACGCGAATGCAATTTCATAAATCCATAGGGACAAATTATGAAAAGAAATTGAAAAAACGGGCCGCCTCAATTTTTACTCCAGACCACGTGTACTACCCCCTACGAGGATTATTCGGAAATCGAGTTCCATTCGTTTCAGCTCCGATTCACTCCCGGACGACCCCGAATGGACGCGAATGCAATTTCATAAATCCATAGGGATATGAAAAGAAATCGAAAAAATATGCCGCCTCAATTTTTGCTCCAGACCTCGTGTACTACCACCCCCTAGGAGGATTATTCGGAAAACGGGTTCCATTCATTTCAGCTCCGATTCACTTCCGGACGACCCTGAATGGACGTGAAAGCAATTTCATAAATCCACAGGGACAAATTATGAAAAATAATCGAAAAAAACGGGCGGCCTCAATTTTTTCTCCAGACCTCGTGTACTACCCCCTACGAGGATTATTCAAAAAACGAGTTCCATTCATTTCAGCTCCGATTCACTTCCGGACGACCCTGAATGGACGTGAATGCAATTTCATAAATCCATAGGGACAAATTATGAAAAATAATCGAAAAAACGGGCGGCCTCAATATTTTCTCCAGACCTCGTGTACTACCCCCTACGAGGATTATTCAAAAAACGAGTTACATTCGTTTCAGCTCCGATTCACTACCGGACGACCCCAAATGGACGCGAATGCAATTTCATAAATCCATAGGGACAAATTATGAAAAGAAATTGAAAAAACGGGCCGCCTCAATTTTTACTCCAGACCACGTGTACTACCCCCTACGAGGATTATTCGGAAATCGAGTTCCATTCGTTTCAGCTCCGATTCACTCCCGGACGACCCTGAATGGACGTGAAAGCAATTTCATAAATCCACAGGGACAAATTATGAAAAATAATCGAAAAAACGGGCGGCCTCAATTTTTTCTCCAGACCTCGTGTACTACCCCCTACGAGGATTATTCAAAAAACGGGTTCCATTCATTTCAGCTCCGATTCACTTCCGGACGACCCTGAATGGACGTGAAAGCAATTTCATAAATCCACAGGGACAAATTATGAAAAATAATCGAAAAAAACGGGCGGCCTCAATTTTTTCTCCAGACCTCGTGTACTACCCCCTACGAGGATTATTCAAAAAACGAGTTACATTCGTTTCAGCTCCGATTCACTACCGGACGACCCCAAATGGACGCGAATGCAATTTCATAAATCCATAGGGACAAATTATGAAAAGAAATTGAAAAAACGGGCCGCCTCAATTTTTACTCCAGACCACGTGTACTACCCCCTACGAGGATTATTCGGAAATCGAGTTCCATTCGTTTCAGCTCCGATTCACTCCCGGACGACCCCGAATGGACGCGAATGCAATTTCATAAATCCATAGGGATATGAAAAGAAATCAAAAAAATATGCCGCCTCAATTTTTGCTCCAAACCTCGTGTACTACCACCCCCTAGGAGGATTATTCGGAAAACGGGTTCCATTCATTTCAGCTCCGATTCACTTCCGGACGACCCTGAATGGACGTGAAAGCAATTTCATAAATCCACAGGGACAAATTATGAAAAATAATCGAAAAAACGGGCGGCCTCAATTTTTTCTCCAGACCTCGTGTACTACCCCCTACGAGGATTATTCAAAAAACGAGTTCCATTCATTTCAGCTCCGATTCACTTCCGGACGACCCTGAATGGACGTGAATGCAATTTTATAAATCCACATGGACAAATTATGAAAAGAAATCAAAAAAATGGGCCGCCTCAATTTTTGCTCCAGAACTCGTGTACTACCCCCTACGAGGATTATTCGGAAACCGAGTTCCATTCGTTTCAGCTCCGATTCACTTCCGGACGACCCCAAATGGACGCGAATGCAATTTCATAAATCCATAGGGACAAATTATGAAAAGAAATTGAAAAAACGGGCCGCCTCAATTTTTACTCCAGACCACGTGTACTACCCCCTACGAGGATTATTCGGAAATCGAGTTCCATTCGTTTCAGCTCCGATTCACTCCCGGACGACCCCGAATGGACGCGAATGCAATTTCATAAATCCATAGGGATATGAAAAGAAATCGAAAAAATATGCCGCCTCAATTTTTGCTCCAGACCTCGTGTACTACCACCCCCTAGGAGGATTATTCGGAAAACGGGTTCCATTCATTTCAGCTCCGATTCACTTCCGGACGACCCTGAATGGACGTGAAAGCAATTTCATAAATCCACAGGGACAAATTATGAAAAATAATCGAAAAAAACGGGCGGCCTCAATTTTTTCTCCAGACCTCGTGTACTACCCCCTACGAGGATTATTCAAAAAACGAGTTCCATTCATTTCAGCTCCGATTCACTTCCGGACGACCCTGAATGGACGTGAATGCAATTTCATAAATCCATAGGGACAAATTATGAAAAATAATCGAAAAAACGGGCGGCCTCAATTTTTTCTCCAGACCTCGTGTACTACCCCCTACGAGGATTATTCAAAAAATGAGTTACATTCGTTTCAGCTCCGATTCACTACCGGACGACCCCAAATGGACGCGAATGCAATTTCATAAATCCATAGGGACAAATTATGAAAAGAAATTGAAAAAACGGGCCGCCTCAATTTTTACTCCAGACCACGTGTACTACCCCCTACGAGGATTATTCGGAAATCGAGTTCCATTCGTTTCAGCTCCGATTCACTCCCGGACGACCCTGAATGGACGTGAAAGCAATTTCATAAATCCACAGGGACAAATTATGAAAAATAATCGAAAAAACGGGCGGCCTCAATTTTTTCTCCAGACCTCGTGTACTACCCCCTACGAGGATTATTCAAAAAACGGGTTCCATTCATTTCAGCTCCGATTCACTTCCGGACGACCCTGAATGGACGTGAAAGCAATTTCATAAATCCACAGGGACAAATTATGAAAAATAATCGAAAAAAACGGGCGGCCTCAATTTTTTCTCCAGACCTCGTGTACTACCCCCTACGAGGATTATTCAAAAAACGAGTTACATTCGTTTCAGCTCCGATTCACTACCGGACGACCCCAAATGGACGCGAATGCAATTTCATAAATCCATAGGGACAAATTATGAAAAGAAATTGAAAAAACGGGCCGCCTCAATTTTTACTCCAGACCACGTGTACTACCCCCTACGAGGATTATTCGGAAATCGAGTTCCATTCGTTTCAGCTCCGATTCACTCCCGGACGACCCCGAATGGACGCGAATGCAATTTCATAAATCCATAGGGATATGAAAAGAAATCGAAAAAATATGCCGCCTCAATTTTTGCTCCAGACCTCGTGTACTACCACCCCCTAGGAGGATTATTCGGAAAACGGGTTCCATTCATTTCAGCTCCGATTCACTTCCGGACGACCCTGAATGGACGTGAAAGCAATTTCATAAATCCACAGGGACAAATTATGAAAAATAATCGAAAAAACGGGCGGCCTCAATTTTTTCTCCAGACCTCGTGTACTACCCCCTACGAGGATTATTCAAAAAACGAGTTCCATTCATTTCAGCTCCGATTCACTTCCGGACGACCCTGAATGGACGTGAATGCAATTTCATAAGTCCATAGGGATATGAAAAGAAATCGAAAAAATATGCCGCCTCAATTTTTGCTCCAGACCTCGTGTACTACCACCCCCTAGGAGGATTATTCGGAAAACGGGTTCCATTCATTTCAGCTCCGATTCACTTCCGGACGACCCTGAATGGACGTGAAAGCAATTTCATAAATCCACAGGGACAAATTATGAAAAATAATCGAAAAAACGGGCGGCCTCAATTTTTTCTCCAGACCTCGTGTACTACCCCCTACGAGGATTATTCAAAAAACGAGTTCCATTCATTTCAGCTCCGATTCACTTCCGGACGACCCCGAATGGACGCGAATGCAATTTCATAAGTCCATAGGGATATGAAAAGAAATTGAAAAAATATGCTGCCTCAATTTTTGCTCGAGACCTCGTGTACTACCACCCTCTACGAGGATTATTCGGAAAACGGGTTCCATACATTTCAGCTCCGATTCACTTCCGGACGACCCTGAATGGACGTGAAAGCAATTTCAGAAATCCACAGGGACAAATTATGAAAAATAATCGAAAAAACGGGCGGCCTCAATTTTTTCTCCAGACCTCGTGTACTACCCCCTACGAGGATTATTCAAAAAACGAGTTCCATTCATTTCAGCTCTGATTCACTTCCGGACGACCCTGAATGGACGTGAATGCAATTTTATAAATCCACATGGACAAATTATGAAAAGAAATCAAAAAAATGGGCCGCCTCAATTTTTGCTCCAGAACTCGTGTACTACCCCCTACGAGGATTATTCGGAAACCGAGTTCCATTCGTTTCAGCTCCGATTCACTTCCGGACGACCCCGAATGGACGTGAATGCAATTTCATAAATCCATAGGGAGAAATTATGAAAAGAAATCGAAAAACGGGCCGCCAAAATTTTTGCTACAGACCTCGTGTACTTCCCCTAAGAGGATTATTCGGAAACCGATTTCGATTCGTTTCAGCTCCGATTCACTCCCGGACGTCCCCGAATGGTCGCGAATGCAATTTCATAAATCTATAGTGACAAATTATGAAAAAAATCAAAAAAACGGGCCACCTTAATTTTTGCTCCAGACCTCGTGTACTACCCCCTACGAGGATTATTCGGAAAACGAGTTCCATTCGTTTCAGCTCCGATTCACTTCCGGACGACCCTGAATGGACGCGAATGCAATTTCATAATTCCACAGGGACAAATTACGAAAAGAAATCGAAAAAATGGGCCACCTCAATTTTTGCTCCAGACATCGTGTACTACCCCCTACGAGGATTATTCGGAAACCGCGTTCCATTCGTTTCAGCTCCGATTCACTCCCGGAGGACCCCGAATGGACGCGAATGCAATTTCATAAATCCATAGGGACAAATTATGAAAACAAATCGAAAAAACGGGCCGCCTCAATTTTTTCTCCAGACCTCGTGTACTACCCCCTACGAGGATTATTTGTAAACTGAGTTCCATTCGTTTCAGCTCCAATTCACTTCCGGACGACCCCAACTGGATGCGAATGCAATTTCATAAATCCATAGGGACAAATTATGAAAAAAAATCGAAAAAACGGGTCGCCTCAATTTTTGCTCCAGACCTCGTGTACTACTCTCTGCGAAGATTATTCGGAAACCGATTTCGATTCGTTTCAGCTCTGATTCACTCCCGTACGACCCTGAATAGTCGCGAATGCAATTTCATAAATCCATACGGACAAATTATGAAAAGAAATCAAAAAAATGGGCCGCCTCAATTTTTGCTCCAAACCTCGTGTACTACCCCTACGAAGATTATTCGGAAATCGATTTCGATTCGTTTCAGCTCCGATTCACCCCCGGACGACCCCAAATGGTCGCGAATGCAATTTCATAAATCCATAGGGACAAATTATGAAAAGAAATCGAAAAAACGGTCCGCCTCAATTTTTGCTCCAGACCTCGTGTACTACCCCCTACGAGGATTATTGGGAAACCGAGTTACATTCGTTTCAGCTCCGATTCACTACCGGACGACCCCAAATGGACGCGAATGCAATTTCATAAATCCATAGGGACAAATTATGAAAAGAAATTGAAAAAACGGGCCGCCTCAATTTTTACTCCAGACCACGTGTACTACCCCCTACGAGGATTATTCGGAAATCGAGTTCCATTCGTTTCAGCTCCGATTCACTCCCGGACGACCCCGAATGGACGCGAATGCAATTTCATAAATCCATAGGGATATGAAAAGAAATCGAAAAAATATGCCGCCTCAATTTTTACTCCAGACCTCGTGTACTACCACCCCCTAGGAGGATTATTCGGAAAACGGGTTCCATTCATTTCAGCTCCGATTCACTTCCGGACGACCCTGAATGGACGTGAATGCAATTTCATAAATCCACAGGGACAAATTATGAAAAATAATCGAAAAAAACGGGCCGCCTCAATTTTTGCTCCAGACCTCGTGTACTACCCCTACGAGGATTATTCGGAAACCGAGTTCCATTCGTTTCAGCTCCGATTCACTTCTGGACGACCCTGAATGGACGTGAATGCAATTTCATAAATCCATAGGGAGAAATTATGAAAAGAAATCGAAAAACGGGCCACCTCAATTTTTGCTCCGGACCTCGTGTACTACCCCTACGAGGATTATTCGGAATCCGAGTTCCATTCGTTTCAGCTCCGATTCACTTCCAGACGACCCCGAATGGACGTGAATGCAATTTCATAAATCCATAGGGAGAAATTATGAAAAGAAATCAAAAAAACGGACCGCCTCAATTTTTGCTCCAGACCTCGTGTACTACCCCTTCGAGGATTATTCGGAAACCGAGTTCCATTCGTTTCAGCTCCGATTCACTCCCGGACGACCCCGAATGGTCGCGAATGCAATTTCATAAATCCATAGGGACAAATTATTAGAGGATTTCAAAAAAATGGGCCGCCTCAATTTTAGCTCCATACCTCGTGTACTACCCCTTACGAGGATTATTCGGAAACCGAGTTCCATTCGTTTCAGCTCCGATTCACTCTCGGAGGACCCCGAATGGACGCGAATGCAATTTCATAAATCCATAGGGACAAATTATGAAAAGAAATCGAAAAAGCGGGCCGCCTGAATTTTTTCTCTAGACCTCGTGTACTACCCCCTACGAGGATTACTCGGAAACCGAGTTCCATTCGTTTCAGCTCCGATTCACTTCCGGATGACCCCAACTGGATGCGAATGCAATTTCATAAATCCATAGGGACAAATTATGAAAAGAAATCTAAAAAACGGGCCACCTCAATTTTTGCTCTAGACCTCGTGTACTAATCCCTACGAAGATTATTCGGAAACCGATTTCGATTCGTTTCAGCTCCGATTCACTCCCGGACGACCCCGAATGGTCGCAAATGCAATTTCATAAATCCATACGGATAAATTATGAAAAGAAATCAAAAAACGGGCCGCCTCAATTTTTGCTCCAGACCTCGTGTACTACCCCCTACGAAGATTATTCAGAAATCGATTTCGATTCGTTTCAGCTCCGATTCACTCCCGGACGACCCTGAATGGACGTGAATGCAATTTCATAAATCCACAGGGACAAATTATGAAAAGAAATCGAAAAAACGGGCCGCCTCAATTTTTGCTCCAGACCTCGTGTACGACCCCAACGAGGATTATTTGGAAACCGAGTTCCATTTGGTTCAGCTCCAATTAACTTCCGGACGACCCTGAATGGACGTGAATGAAATTTCATAAATCCATAGGGAGAAATTATGAAAATAAATTGAAAAACGGGCCGCCTCAATTTTTGCTTCAGACCTCTTATACTACCCCCTACGAGGATTATTTGGAAACCGAGTTCCATTCGTTTCAGCTCCGATTCACTTCCAGACGACCCCGATTGGACGTGAATGCAATTTCATAAATCCATAGGGAGAAATTACGAAAAGAAATCGAAAAAACGGGCCGCCTCAATTTTTGCTCCAGACCTCGTGTACTACCCCTACGAGGATTATTCGGAAACCGAGTTCCATTCGTTTCAGCTCCGATTCACTTCCGGACGACCCCGAATGGACGCGAATGCAATTTCATAAATCCATACGGACAATTACGAAAAGAAATCAAAAAAACGGGCCGCCTAAATTTTTGCTCCAGACCTCGTGTACTACCCCCTACGAGGATTATTCGGAAACCGAGTTCCATTCCTTTCAGCTCCGAATCACTCCCGGACGACCCCGAATGGACACAAATGCAATTTCATAAATCCATAGGGACAAATTATGAAAAGAAATCGAAAAAATCGGCCGCCTCAATTTTTGCTCCAGACCTCGTGTACTACCCTCTACGAGGATTATTCGGAAACCGAGTTCCATTCGTTTCAGCTCCGATTCACTTCTGGATGACCCCGAATGGACACGACTGCAATTTCATAAATCCATAGGGACAAATTATGAAAAGAAAACGAAAAAATGGGCCGCCTCAATTTTTGCTCGAGACCTCGTGTACTACCACCCCCTACGAGGATTATTTGGAAAGCGAGTTCGATTCATTTCAACTCCGATTCACTTCCGGACGACCCTGAATGGATGTGAATGCAATTTCATAAATCCACAGGGACAAATTATGAAAAGAAATCAAAAAAACGGGTCACCTCAATTTTTGCTCCAGACCTCGTGTACTACCCCTACGAGGATTATTCAGAAACCGAGTTCCATTCGTTTCAGCTCCGATTCACTTCCGGACGACCCCGAATGGACATGAATGCAATTTCATAAACCATAGGGAGAAATTTTGAAAAGAAATTGAAAAACGGGCCGCCTCAAGTTTTGCTCCAGACCTCGTGTACTACCCCCTATGAAGATTATTCGGAAATCGATTTCGATTCGTTTCAGCTCCGATTCATTCCCGGACGACCCCGAATGGTCGCGAATGCAATTTCATAAATCCATAGGGACAAATTATGAAAATTAATCAAAAAAACGGGCCGCCTCAATTTTTGCTCCAGACCTCGTGTACTACCCCCTACGAGGATTATTCGGAAAATGAGTTCCATTCATTTCAGCTCCGATTCACTTCCGGACGACCCTGAATGGTCGTGAATGCAATTTCATAAATCCACAGGGACAAATTATGAAAAGAAATCGAAAAATGGGCCACCTCAATTTTTGCTCCAGACCTCATGTACTACCCCTACGAGGATTATTCGGAAACCGAGTTCCATTCGTTTCAGCTCCGATTCACTTCTGGACGACCCCAAATGGACGTGAATGCAATTTCATAAATCCATAGGGACAAATTACGAAAAGAAATCGAAAAAAAGGGCCACCTCAATTTTTGCTCCAGACCTCGTGTACTGCCCCTACGAGGATTATTCGGAAACCGAGTTCCATTCGTTTCAGCTCCGATTCACTTCTAGACGACCCCGAATGGACACGAATGGAATTTCATAAATCCACAGGGACAAATTATGAAAAGAAATCGAAAAAATGGGCCACCTCAATTTTTGCTCCAGACATCGTGTACTACCCCTTACGAGGATTATTCGGAAACCGAGTTTCATTCGTTTCAGCTCTGATTCACTCCCGGAGGACCCCGAATGGACGAGAATGCAATTTCATAAATCCATAGGGACAAATTATGAAAAATAATCGAAAAAACGGGCGGCCTCAATTTTTGCTCCAGACCTCGTGTACTACTCTCTGCGAAGATTATTCGGAAACCGATTTCGATTCGTTTCAGCTCTGATTCACTCCCGTACGACCCTGAATAGTCGCGAATGCAATTTCATAAATCCATACGGACAAATTATGAAAAGAAATCAAAAAAATGGGCCGCCTCAATTTTTGCTCCAAACCTCGTGTACTACACTACCCCTACGAAGATTATTCGGAAATCGATTTCGATTCGTTTCAGCTCCGATTCACCCCCGGACGACCCCAAATGGTCGCGAATGCAATTTCATAAATCCATAGGGACAAATTATGAAAAGAAATCGAAAAAACGGTCCGCCTCAATTTTTGCTCCAGACCTCGTGTACTACCCCCTACGAGGATTATTGGGAAACCGAGTTACATTCGTTTCAGCTCCGATTCACTACCGGACGACCCCAAATGGACGCGAATGCAATTTCATAAATCCATAGGGACAAATTATGAAAAGAAATTGAAAAAACGGGCCGCCTCAATTTTTACTCCAGACCACGTGTACTACCCCCTACGAGGATTATTCGGAAATCGAGTTCCATTCGTTTCAGCTCCGATTCACTCCCGGACGACCCCGAATGGACGCGAATGCAATTTCATAAATCCATAGGGATATGAAAAGAAATCGAAAAAATATGCCGCCTCAATTTTTGCTCCAGACCTCGTGTACTACCACCCCCTAGGAGGATTATTCGGATAACGGGTTCCATTCATTTCAGCTCCGATTCACTTCCGGACGACCCTGAATGGACGTGAATGCAATTTCATAAATCCACAGGGACAAATTATGAAAAATAATCGAAAAAACGGGCCGCCTCAATTTTTGCTCCAGACCTCGTGTACTACCCCTACGAGGATTATTCGGAAACCGAGTTCCATTCGTTTCAGCTCCGATTCACTTCTGGACGACCCTGAATGGACGTGAATGCAATTTCATAAATCCATAGGGAGAAATTATGAAAAGAAATCGAAAAAACGGGCCCCCTCAATTTTTGCTCCAGACCTCGTGTACTACCCCTACGAGGATTATTCGGAATCCGAGTTCCATTCGTTTCAGCTCCGATTCACTTCCGGACGACCCCGAATGGACGTGAATGCAATTTCATAAATCCATAGGGAGAAATTATGAAAAGAAATCAAAAAAACGGACCGCCTCAATTTTTGCTCCAGACCTCGTGTACTACCCCTTCGAGGATTATTCGGAAACCGAGTTCCATTCGTTTCAGCTCCGATTCACTCCCGGACGACCCCGAATGGTCGCGAATGCAATTTCATAAATCCATAGGGACAAATTATGAAAAGAAATCGAAAAAATGGGCCGCTTCAAATTTTGCTCCAGACCTCGTGTACTACCCACTACGAGGATTATTCGAAAACCGAGTTACATTCGTTTCAACTCCGATTCACTTCCGGACGACCCCAAATGGACGTGAATGCAATTTCATAAATCCATAGGGAGAAATTATGAAAAGAAATCGAAAAACGGGCCGCCTCAATTTTTGCTCCAGACCTCGTGTACTACCCTCTATGAAGATGATTCGAAAATCGATTTCGATTCGTTTCAGCTCTGATTCACTCCCGGACGACCCCGAATGGTCGCGAATGCAATTTCATAAATCCATAGGGACAAATTATTAAAATTAATCGAAAAAACGGGCCGCCTCAATTTTTGCTCCAGACCTCGTGTACTACCCCCCCCTACGAGGATTATTCAGAAAACGAGTTCTATTCATTTCAGCTCTGATTCACTTCCGGACGACCCTGAATGGACGTGAATACAATTTCATAAATCCACAGGGGCAAATTATGAAAAGAAATCGAAAAAATGGGCCACCTCAATTTTTGCTCCAGACCTCGTGTACTACCCCTACGAGGATTATTCGGAAACCGAGTTCCATTCGTTTCAGCTCCGATTCACTTCCGGACGACCCCGAATGGACGTGAATGCAATTTCATAAATCCATAGGGACAAATTATGAAAAGAAATCGAAAAAAATGGGCCGCCTCAATTTTTGCTCCAAACCTCGTGTACTACTCCCTACGAAGATTATTCGGAAACTGATTTCGATTCATTTCAGCTCCGATTCACTCCCGGACGACCCCGAATGGTCGCGAATGCAATTTCATAAATCCATACGGACAAATTATGAAAAGAAATCAAAAAAATGGGCCACCTCAATTTTTGCTCCAGACCCCGTGCACTACCCCCTACGAAGATTATTCGGAAATCAATTTCGATTTGTTTCAGCTCCGATTCACTCCCGGACGACCCCGAATGGTCGCGAATGCAATTTCATAAATCCATAGGGACAAATTATGAAAAGAAATTGAAAAAACTTGCCGCCTCAATTTTTGCTCCAGACCACGTGTACTACCCCCTACGAGGATTATTCGGAAATTTAGTTCCATTCGTTTCAGCTCCGATTCACTCCCGGACGACCCCGAATTGACTCGAATGCAATTTCATAAATCCATAGGGATATGAAAAGAAATCGAAAAATATGCCGCCTCAATTTTTGCTACAGACCTCGTGTACTACCACCCCTACGAGGATTATTCAGAAAATGGGTTCCATTCATTTCAGCTCCGATTCACTTCCGGACGACCCTCAATGGACGTGAATGCAATTTCATAAATCCACAGGGTCAAATTATGAAAAAAATTGAAAAAAACGGGCCGCCTCAATTTTTGCTCCAGACCTCGTGTACTACCCCTACGAGGATTATTGGAAACCGAGTTCCATTCGTTTCAGCTCCGATTCACTTCCGAACGACCCCGAATGGACGTGAATGCAATTTCATAAATCCATAGGGAGAAATTATGAGAAGTAATCGAAAAACGGGCCTCCTCAATTTTTGCACCAGACCTCGTGTACTACCCTGCGAGGATTATTCGGAATCCGAATACCATTCGTTTCAGCTCCGATTCACTTTCGGACGACCCCGAATGAACGTGAATGCAATTTCATAATCCATAGGGAGAAAATTATGAAAAGAAATCGAAAAAACGGGCCGCCTCAAGTTTTGCTCCAGACCTCATATACTACCCCTACGAGGATTATTTGGAAACCGAATTCCATTCGTTTCAGCTCCGATTCACTTCCGGACGACCCCGAATGGACGTGAATGCAATTTCATAAATCCATAGGGAGAAATTACGAAAAGAAATCAAAAAAATGGATCGCCTCAATTTTGCTCCAGACCTCGTGTACTACCCCTACGAGGATTATTCGGAAACTGAGTTCCATTCGTTTCAGCTTCGATTCACTCCCGGACGACCCCGAATGGTCGCGAATGCAATTTCATAAATCCATAAGGACAAATTATGAAAAGAAATCGAAAAAAATGGGTCCCTTCAAATTTTGCTCCAGACCTCGTGTACTACCCCCTACGAGGATTATTCGGAAACCGAGTTACATTCGTTTCAGCTCCGATTCACTCCCGGACGACCCCGATTGGACGTGAATGCAATTTCATAAATCCATAGGAGAAATTATGAAAAGAATCGAAAAAACGGGCCACCTCAATTTTTACTCCAGACCTCGTGTACTACCCCCTACGAGGATTATCCGGAAACCGAGTTCCATTCGTTTCAAGCTCCGATTCACTTCCGAACGACCCCAAATGGACGTGAATGCAATTTCATAAATCCATATGGACAAATTATGAAAAGAAAATCAAACAAATGGGCCAGCCTCAATTTTTGCTCCAGACCTCGTGTACTACCCCTACGAGGATTATTCGGAAACCGAGGTTCCATTCGTTTCAGCTCCGATTCCACTCGGACTACCCCGAATGGAACGCGAATTGCAATTTCATAAATCCATAGGGACAAATTATGATAAAAATCGAAAAAATGGGCCGCCTTCAATTTTTGCTCCAGACCTCGTGTACTACCTCCTACGAGGATTATTCGGAAATCGAGTTCCATTCGTTTCAGCTCCGATTCACTCCCGGACGACCCCGAATGGACGCGAATGCAATTTCATAAATCCATAGGGACAAAATTATGAAAAGAATCTAAAAAAATGGGCCGCCCTCAATTTTTTCTCAGACCTCGTGTACTACCCCCTACGAGGATTATTCGGAAACCGAGGTTTCATTCATTTCAGCTCCGATCACTCCCGGACGACCCCGACTGGTCGCGAATGCAATTTTATAAATCCATAGGGACAAATTATGAAAAAAAATCGAAAAAAGGGCCTCTTCAATTTTGCTCCAGACCTCGTGTACTACCCCTTACGAGGATTATTCGGAAAACGAGTTCCATTCGTTTCAACTCCGATTCACTTCTGGACGACCCCGAATGGACGCGAATGCAATGTCATAAATCCATAGGGACAAATTGCGAAAAGAAATTGAAAAAACGGGCCGCCTCAATTTTGCTCCAGACCTCGTGTACTGCCCCTACGAGGATTATTCGGAAACCGAGTTCCATTCGTTTCAGCTCCGATTCACTTCCGGCGACCCTAAATGGACGCGAATGCAATTTCATAAATCCACAGGGACAAATTATGAAAGAAATCGAAAAAACGGGCCGCCTCAATTTTTGCTCCAGACATCGTGTACTACCCCTTACGAGGATTATTCGGAAACCGAGTTCATTCGTTTCAGCTCCTATTCACTCTCGGAGGACCCCGAATGGACGCGAATGCAATTTCATAAATCCATAGGGACAAATTATGAAAAGAAATCGAAAAACCGGGCCGTCTGAATTTTTTCTCTAGACCCTCGTGTACTACCCCCTACGAGGATTACCTCGAAACCGAAGTTCCATTCGTTTCAGCTCCGATTCACTTCCGGATGACCCCAACTGGATGCGAATGCAATTTCATAAATCCATAGGGACAAATTATGAAAGAAATCTAAAAAAACGGGCCACCTCAATTTTTGCTCTAGACCTCGTGTACTAATCCCTACGAAGATTATTCGGAAACCGATTTCGATTACGTTTCAGCTCCGATTCACTCCCGGACGACCCCGAATGGTCGCAAATGCAATTTCATAAATCCATACGGATAAATTATGAAAAGAAATCAAAAAACGGGCCGCCTCAATTTTTGCTCCAGACCTCGTGTACTACCCCCTACGAAGATTATTCAGAAATCGATTTCGATTCGTTTACAGCTCCGATTCACTCCCGGATGACCCTGAATGGACGTGAATGCAATTTCATAAATCCACAGGGACAAATTATGAAAAGAAATCGAAAAAACCGGGCCGCCTCAATTTTTGCTCCAGACCTCGTGTACTACCCCAACGAGGATTAATTTGGAAACCGAGTTCCATTCGGTTCAGCTCCAATTAACTTCCGGACGACCCTGAATGGACGTGAATGAAATTTCATAAATCCATAGGGAGAAATTATGAAAAATAATTGAAAAACGGGCCGCCTCAATTTTTGCTTCAGACCTCTTGTACTACCCCCTACGAGGATTATTTGGAACCGAGGTTCTATTCGTTTCAGCTCCGATTCACTTCCAGACGACCCGATTGGACGTGAATGCAATTTCATAATCCATAGGGAGAAATTACGAAAAAGAAATCGAAAAAAACGGGCCGCCTCAATTTTGCTCCAGACCTCGGTTACTACCCCTACGAGGATTATTCGGAAACCGAGGTCAATTCGTTTCAGCTCCGATTCACTTCCGGACGACCCCGAATGGACGCGAATGCAATTTCATAAATCCATACGGACAATTACAGAAAGAAATCAAAAAAAACGGGCCGCCTAAATTTGCTCCAGACCTCGTGTACTAACCCTACGAGGATATTCGGAAACCGAGTTCCATCTTTCAGCTCGAATCACTCCGGACGACCCGAAGGAACACGAATGCAATTTCATAATCCATAGGGACAATTATGAAAAGAAATCGAAAAAAATGGGCGCCTCAATTTTTCTCAGACCTCGTGTACTACCCTCTACGAGGATTATTCGGAAAC